>NC_068356.1:22722050-23022050 GCF_020536995.1 Dreissena polymorpha | reverse complement strand
TTCTCATAAAACACTGCTTTTCTAGAAAAAAATTCACTCGTAAATTAATTTCTTAAACTTATTTTAAAAAAATTTCTCCTAAATACATAAACCTACGTTTTTGATTCAAATTCTTTAAATTATTTTCATTAGTAAAATTATTTTCATAAAACCATTTTGTATTAATGAGTTATATTAAACAATGTTGAAAATTTTAATTAAAACTTTTTGCTTTAACATTTTTCATTCAAGTAATTTCAAATACAATTTTGTCTTGTAATTATTTTGTGTAATTATTTTCTTCAATGATCTAAAAAAGTTTCATTTTAATTTGATATAAACTATCAAAACCAGCCATTACTTGTTTAGATATTAATTATGTGATAATTGTTTATCAAATTTAATATGATCTCACACGTGTTTGTTCCATTTGCTGTTTAATCGTGATGGTGTTTTTATCAATTCCTAAATGTTTTGCTAAACATAATGTGCTCACAGTTCTCTTGTTATATTTTAAGTGGTGAATATTTGCATACATTGTCATTTTCCTCACTGCCTTTAATAACAGAGACATCTTCTGGTGATAAGTTTAATTCTATGTACTTGCAACTAGTTTCATATTGTGTTTCTGTTCACGCGTAATATTTATATCATGAGTATATGACTCAGACAATACAATTTTAAAACTGATTTTATCTGTTTTTTTCTATGACCTCACAACAAACAAAAGACACATGCCTTAAGTGTCTTAAATTGTTTTGTGATTTTAACAGTTGCAAATATCTTCGATCACCCTCATTCATTTTGCTTTTTATCAAGAGAATGTACTTGTATGAAAATAATTGACTGTGCAAAAAAAAAAAAAAAAAAAAAAAAAAAAAAAAAAAAAAAAAAATACACGTGTTATGCTTTAACAAATAAAGTTTTAGAGTTCGTTATTTTTTAGTAATATCATATTTTCACAATAAAACTAAATAAAAAAAAAGGGCGCATAAGTTACATAATGCTCAAACATAATGCCTAAATAAAGAGAAAAAAACTTTTGACATTTTAATCACTGAATAGCTTATTGCATTCTAGGTATATACACGGAGTAAAGTTAACATTGCACGACTGAACACAGGAAAGCATTCTTATATTGTAATGCTTATTATGGTGGGAATGTATATCTAAACAATAAACTCATACCCGCTATTCTTATTTTGGTTTTGTTTTTATAATTTTCAAAGAATTGTTTGTGAACATCGCTTACTGAAACTGTCGAATAATTACATTACATCTTTTAAAGGTTACATCTCTACTTTATGAAATTTTATCTCCCTTACAACCTTAAAATCTAATCGGATATCACAGCTTTAAATCAATAACAATAACTATGAATGTGAACGTAAATATCTGAATAAAAATAGGTTTTAACCATTAAACAAAAATCATTTCCCTCTTGCGTGTTTATATACTGCACCAATTATGTTTTAATCCAGTATGTACATGCATTTTTCTTATTACCGATTAGCTGAACATTATTCATATTTAATAAATTCATAACATTATTCATAAGTTAATACAAACATATCAATCGACTTTAAAATTGTAAAGGGACCTGTAAACAATTAAAACTAGGAACATCGCTTTGGAGAGATAATTACCAAGCATTTGGATGTTAAGATATATCCGAATAAAATCACTAGATTATTTTACTTGCTTTGTAAATGATCAAAGTTAAATCAGCGTGAATCGTACATGTAAACAAAACTTTCACGCCTGTTACTCTGACCCGATGAAATCACGTGACCAAGTCTACTACACCCGTCAATCACTTTCCCACGCACTTGTCAATAACCTATAGTCTGTTCCAATATTTGAAGTTACTAATCATTTAAAATGTATTACGCCCAGGTAAAAGACCAATTACCAGGTCATATAATCAACTAGACACACACCACGTCTCCAATGCCCTAAATAATAATTACCTAGGAAAATGTATGTTAGTTATTTCCCAAATAGATCTTACCAAACCATGTAATGTGAAAATTATGCGTCTATGACTATATTGTTCTGTATACTCATGTATTGCAATTGTAACTTGAGTTAAATAAAGTTCTGTTCTGTTCTGTTCTGGAATTTACATGGAAAAAAGACATGCTGATCATTTAACCCAGAATTTATCTCAAAACACACACATTTAAATATAAAGTTAACCCGATTGCAATTAAAAAATGAAAACCATTGAAATAGAATATCACATAAATTGATTTACTTTATAGCTTCTCGATGACTAGATATAAGCCTAAGCTGTAGATTAATTTTGATTCGAAATTTACTAAACATCAACAACATGGCTTTTTCTTTTTTGTCACACATTTTTAGGATTAACTCGCTAATTACCAATTATATTTATTGAAATGACACTATCATCTGTTTATTTTTATTGCTTCATGATATGTTTGATCACGTCTCTTTCATTCATATTCTCACCGATCGTCAAACATTGAATAAGTGCGTTTGATATTTTTTCAATTTATTACATCTCTAATATTTTAGAGGCAGAACATAAAAAAAGACTAAACAAAAGAATAAAACAACTTAACAAACTTAATTCGGCTTCAAATCATACTGCTGACATTCGTAAAGTAAACCAAATAAAGCCTTTAGGGCTTTTCCAAGCAGATGTTATTGGTTTAAAGTAACGGGTTGTTTTTGCAACGCATAGGAATCTTGATTATTCAACCAGTTGTTGATAAAATTCAAAGTAAACGCTCCTGGGTATTTTTTTCTCAATATGTGTTGAAATTTCACAGCACCTACTTAACTGCCGGGTTGCTTAGCATTAAAATAGTATTCTGAAAGAATACGCTCCTTTTGTAATTTATCCATGGTTAATCAATATTGCTTGTTTATTTATAAACATTGACAGTGTGCACTATTCGAAAACAACTTTAAAAATGAACAACACGAATACTTCAATGCATATAAAATATTTATTTTATACACATAGTGATCTCATTACAAAACATGTTCAGTACATAATTTTATTTGTTATATGTGATAAAACACTGATGAGTTTTCTGATATTTCTTTGTTTACAAACATGTGCTTTTCAACTCTCTCAATTGTCCCCCCTACATTCAACAAGACTGGAGGAGTATTCCCCCTTACATTAGCAATCAAATAAAACAGTATGTTCCCTTATACTATACAAAGTTAATATTATAAACATAATAACATTACAAAATATCAAACATTTACAAAACATGTCAACAATTTAAGGTAACAATCTTTTCAAAGTATTACATTGAGAAATATTAAGGGTTACACCAAAATCTGTAGTATTTCCGTTTGCAAAATGTCGTATGTCTATATATGTTTGGTTGCTTATTTTACAAAATGACAAAAACACATTATTTTCTAACGAAAATTGTTCCGTTCGATACAATAAAACCAATGGTGTTGTATTCATTTCAGAAGGCTTCCATTGCTGTGGAGTGCATTGAACGACATCATGGCCTAGAAGAACATACCCGGGGATAATACCAGCAGCAACAAGTGTAAGTAAAGTTATCCTTTTCATCATGACAGTTCTACACTTCACGTTTTTTGCTTTTTGTAAAAGTTCGTTCTGTATATTTACATTGTTTACATCATACACAAAAGATACATTCCCATCAATATTATCTGAACACTCTATTTCTACTAGAAGATCAATTCTTGACTGAATAATAACGTTGAATTACTGTGTTTTTAAATCAATTACAGCGAAACAATCTGTCTTCTATTTGTGTAATTGTAAGCACCATTTTTTTCATCTTGGCTTTCCATTGATCCGTTTTCATTATGGCTAGAAAGTCTTTGCTCTCTATAACTCGTTTGTGAAGGAAAACCATCTCTGGGGTAATATTCGAAATGGCCATCATTTCTTCCCAAAAACGTATTATGGCATTTTCATCGACTTCTTTCAGCATATCCTCGAAATAAAACTCAAGTTGATACTCCTCATCATCACATATCATGAGGCAGTCATGTTCTTTCTGTGAAGGGTGATTGGTTTGACAACCATAACAGTTCTTTCGAACAGTCATTGTTTTGACTTCACATAAAGCTTTTGCGTATAAAAAGTCAAAGTAGGAACGCATCATCATGACACTCGCTGAAGTTGAGATGTCTAATTGAGGGGGTGATGAAAATTCCACCCCCTCAGTCATGTTATTCTCTTCTTTCCCCATTTCATTGTTTAATGATAAAACACTATGTCCATCTTTACAACTGAGCTTAAAATCTTGAGATGATGAACAAGCCATATTCACTATGTGCTTCTGTCACTTGTTGAAGTGGGAATGAAACACAGTACTTGAGGATTTATTTATATAGCTTTATATCTAACGAATTTTGTTTTCAAATTTTTCAGATCACGCAACCGCCAAAATGCACGCCGCCATTTTGAAGCATGTAGGAGTGAACCGATGGTTTCCATGGATTCCATGAAGATTCAATTGATTTGTTGGTTTTTAATTGTCCAATTATTTTTAAAAATAAACATTTTGGTGAATGCTGTTTGTGTTCTTCCAACGGATCATCTTCTTTCCCTCATTGGTGTAATCGTACTGCACACGAAAAACATTCTACTGTATCGTTTTTACCTGTGTAATAAAAGCCAGCTGATGATAACTGAAACTTGTTCGGTTGAATTTGAGGTGACCATAGATCAAATGTTTTAAGTCTATCTTCATAAAATGTGAGGTGTTCAAATTTGAACTCGAGTTCTTGAAATGCATTCATGGCGACTGTCCCTCTAAAAATGAAATCAGTAGTTCAACACTTTCTTTTAAACTACACATCGTTTCAAACATTGTCGTTGGTAAAATCAACTTGTTTTTTCCTTTTTTAAAAACCAGTTTTACTCGAGATCGTCTCTTTTTCAAAACTAGGGTAAAGTTATTGTCAAGTGTACAACTTATTTCTTTTCACACCGGTGACCAGGTTATGTTTTCAAAACCATATTGCTTAAAATAAGATAGTGTATCTTCAGAAAACAGTAACTGTGCCTGTGCCATTATTCTATACGAAAATACACGCACGTATTGTACCCGCAAACGTCCACAAAAATTACACAAATGGATGAAAAGATAAACCACTTAATCCAACAACACTATTAAACCGTGCATACTTGTACCTTAACGATCTTATTATAATGCATCAATATGGCGGATCCATCCTACATTAAACCGACTTAAATCGTCAATATAGCGGCAATCATTCAAACCGCCAAAATGCTCGCTCATGAAATGTTAAACCGATAGTAGTAAAACAGCTAAAATGCTCACTTATCATATTTAAAACCGACACAAGTGAACTCGTCAATATAGCGGCAATTATTCGAACCGCCCGCTAAAATGCTCACGTATTATATTTCAAACCGACGGAGACCGTCAAGATGGCCGCAAAACCGCCAACATTCTTACTCATACGAAACCGCTAAAAACCGACGGAAGTGAAACCGTCAAGATGGCGTCAAACCGCCAACATTCTTACTCATCATATATCAAACCGCCAAAAACCGACGGTTGTAAACCGCCAAGAAGACCGCCAAACCTATCAACCAATCAGAAGACCGATCTCACTCCATTTCAACCAATCAGAACGTTGGGATCTCAAAGATGGCGTCCAAGATGGCCACGAAATACCTACTTTCCTACTACTAACATTAACCAAGAGATGTCGCATAGGTTTCACATTATAGGAATGACGAGCAAGCGTGTGCACATGACAACGAAAACAAACCAACTTTTATTTCAACGACAAATCAGACGAATATCATATACATTTACATGTCATTGAAACTTTAGCTATCCGTTTCCGACATACTTAAGTACATACGTTAATGCGATGAAAAGAGGACGAGCGGAGTAAACGGGTTTGACAATGATTACTCTTATTTTATCAATTGCGTGGTATTTACTAAAGCAGATTAAAGCATCTGTCTGATATAATTTCCCGCCATAAACATATTCTGACATTGACATTTAAGCGTGGTGTTGTTCACTTACTACTTGACTTCCCGTGTTTAAATTGCGAGCGTGACGATTGATTGTATCGCTTCCGAATTGTTACATTAAAATTCAATAATTCATATGCAGATATGACAAGCTGCATTCATAAAAACAACTGAGCCGCGCTCTGTGAAAACGGGGCTAAATAAGTGTGTGTTAAGTGTCGTTCCCGTCTAGCCGTGCAGTCCGCACAAACATATCAGATACGACACTTACCATGTAAACTAGATTTTCGCTAAAAAGAGACTTCCTTTAAACTAAAAAATAACATCAGAGCTGAAAGTGTCGTCCCTGATTAGCCAGCGAGGACTGCAATGGTAAATCTGTGACGGCACTTTACGCACATGCATTCAAGCCCGTTTTATCAGAGACAGGCTTAATTGAACTTATGGCATAATAAACAGGACCAGTGGGTGACTCGTTTTTTTGGCATTCCCGGACATTCGGCACCCCGCAAATGCGTCGGACAGGACATTGGCACCCGATTATATCGCACATGTGTATGGTCGGCAAATTTATGAGGTGCGATCGTTGGGTAATGCAGAAAACCGCATTGAGCCGATTGTCCGGCTGCCGTTGTTCCGGATACCTTTATAGGCTTAATACTTAAGTGTTCTGTGTGTCACACATTTGCACTTAAATTATGTAAACACGATTAATGACACATTTGTTTTAAGCTAAATATGTTCACTTCTGTAACTAGTTTTGAACTTTAGAATCATATTTGCAACTTTTAATAAACTACCTATGCGCTTGAAAACTGAATCTTAACTCGAGCTCTTGTAATCACGCATATCTATCATTCACGAAAGGTCGCTGGATTGATGTCCCATAGCTTTTTGCTTCACATTTTATTCTAATAACAGGCAAGTTTAATTTTTCAGTTTTTTTTTAGTGTAATTTGACTTTTTTTCATAAAAAGTTAATGCTTATGTAAGAGATCAGATAATGTTCGCTCAGTTGCTGCCATGAAATGTTCAAATTGCCAACATGCTATAGAAGTAACATAGGCTATAATTTATAATTTGCAAATACGATCGCATCAGTCGAGCGATCGCGTAGCCGAAGCCAGAGGCGTTGTGTTGCTGACTTCCTTTTGAGTTTTGATGCATTCAAGTGGCCGCAAGAATTATGATAATTATTTTCATAATGAGACCCTCGCCTCTTTCATGATTTTGTTTATGTATATGACACTTAACCAAGTTTATGCACACATAAAGTTTTTTATGTCATTGTGATGATTTTTCCTGTTTTTGTAGAAGTTATCCTCAATACCTTTGTTTACATACTACATTAGTGCAGTGTAACCTTAAAGGCACGCTTAGGCATCAGCCAATCATTGTATAGATAAAAGTCATGTGATCTGTTAATGCTTTGGTGCGAGTTGCATCGCAAAAGCTTACGCTTCAAAACACTTTTTATATTACTTAGGATTTTATTACAAGGTAAAGCATTATGCTTTCATGCTAAGACTTCTTTAGTTATGAGTTATCCGTTTCATTTCATCGGCGGCGACCTGGCTCTACCGTGGATTTTACGATTATAATTCATGTGTACATGATTTTCTGGGAGACAAAGAAAACCAGTTTCCTGACAATTTAGTGACGTCATCGCGTCATCAAACATGGCTGCGCCCAGTCCGCTAAAAGTACAGCTGTTCGGCCATTCGTTCGTGAGGCACCTTAAAGATTTCATCCGACATGACTCCACTCTACGTTTTAACTTGAATCTGCAAGGACACCCTCTAGTGCAATACTCTGGATTCTCCGGTGCTCGCGTCGAAACACTACACCATCGTTTAACCGAGATTTCAGACTTTGAAC
This sequence comes from Dreissena polymorpha, assembly GCF_020536995.1. Lineage (NCBI taxonomy): Eukaryota > Metazoa > Mollusca > Bivalvia > Myida > Dreissenidae > Dreissena > Dreissena polymorpha. The sequence goes on along the minus strand of NC_068356.1, from coordinate 23,014,204 downwards.
CGGAAATTGTTGTGCTGATTATTGGCACCAACGACATTTATGATTCGTCGTGTTCAATTCTTTCTGTGGCAAATAAAATTGAAGACCTGGTGAGAACACTTTTATTTGAATTGAATGTGCGTTATGTTGTGGTAATGCAATGTTTACATCGCTGCACTCCACAAGTCTCTTCAAAATACCCAGTTGACACGATATGGTTCAATAACAGGGTGGACAGTCTAAACTTGCTACTTTCTGAACGTTTGAGATCGGTGTTAGACAGCCGAGCTTGCCTATGGCGTTTAAACGGGTTTTGGACAATTTCCTCCAAAGAAAGAAACTTCGCAAAAGATGGATGCCACCTATCCAGCCAGGGACAACGCCAGCTGTACAGAAACATCAGAGCAGCAGTGGTCGCCGCCACGAAACGCATCCTCAGCAGCTGAGCTCAGACCTTAGATATGTATTACTAAGATATGTATTACTATTCAATGTTTGATGAGCTACAGCTAGCTCTCTGTGAGATTGAGTAACAGACTCATAAATGACTTCGTTGGCAGCATCATACAACATGCACACTAGCAATTAGCTAGTCATTCTATTTTCATGCTAATTATTATTTAATCTAGTCGTGATTTATTAAAATCCGCCTACACTAGATTTTATTTATGCGTGATTTAGCTACCAACACCACGCTTATTATTATTTATAAAATAACGGCATGATTTAGTTACCAGCCTCATGCCCTATATTTATGCGTGATTTAGTTGCCAGCCTCACGCTTATTATTATTTATCACATAAAGGCATGATTAAGTTACAGCCTCATGCCTTATATTTATGCGTGATTTAGTTACCAGCCTCACGCTTATTATTATTTATCAAATAAAGGCATGATTTAGTTACCAGCCTCATGCCTTATATTTATGCGTGATTTAGTTACCAGCCTCACGCTTTTTCTTATTTATAACATAACGGCATGATTTAGTTACCAGCCTCATGCCTTATATTTATTGCGTGATTTAGTTGCCAGCCTCACGCTTATTATTATTTATCACATAAAGGCATGATTAAGTTACAGCCTCATGCCTTATATTTATGCGTGATTTAGTTACCAGTCTCACGCTTATTATTATTTATAAAATAAAGGCATGATTTAGTTACCAGCCTCATGCCATATATTTATGCGTGATTTAGTTGCCAGCCTCACGCTTATTATTATTTATAAAATAAAGGCATGATTTAGTTTCCAGCTGCATGCCCTATTTTTTATAATATTTCTTATATTTTAGTGTGATTAATTTACCAACCTCACACTTTTAACATTGTATTATTTTATCAATACATTATTCAGTTGTTGGCTGCTTACTCAATAATTATTGTGTGTTTTACACAAAAATAAGGGAAATAACGGCAGCAGTCTTGTGAATTGAAATATCAGATTTATCTCCCTTGTTCACAATGTAGTAACCAGCCTCACGCTTGTTGTTCTTTTATCTAGGCATGATTTACTTGCCATCCTTATGCCATATCTTTATGCGTGATTTAGTTACTAGCTTCATGCATTTCTTATGAATCATTTTTCCGCCTTTAACCATTTATCTTTGTGGGACTATCAAACTCACACTTTTGGGTCTATTTTATCTAATTGGGGATAATCAATTGTCCTTTTGTACAACATATCTCGTACATACATAGAATATATTTAAATCCCCTTTTAGAATGTTTACTAATAACATGGTTATATGGCTTTATACACGACAAATCCAGCAATTAACACTTGGAAAAGTATACACAGAATATATTTGAATATCTAATTTTATAATTACCTATCAATTGATTTTCAGATGAGGCCTGCAAAGAAAACTAAAAGACGATCGGCAACAACAACAATATGCAGTTGCTGTGATAATACAACGGCCAAGAAATCAAGCTCCACACCCACCAGTCCTCCACCATCAATATCCACAGCAATTCCAGTACAAGAAACGGGGACATCTACTGGTCCATCCAATGCTCACAATGGATCTGGGAACAACACAATCTAGCACATCCAGGGTGTTGATTTTAATCCTGGACCCGTGCCACCCAATGAAGTTGTTCTACCACATAAACAACCCCCTCAGGTACCTGGACCCGTGCCACCCAACGCAGTTGTTCTACCACATCAACAACCCCTTCAGGTACCATTCAACTACTCGGACGACTCTTCTTCAGAAGATGAGGTCGACCCACCAGCAAATCTTCAGGAAATACTCAGCACGCACATGATGGGCCTCCTTCCGGATACTGGTATGCACTACGCCGAACCAATCAGCACACCAATACTTCCACAAATTAAAAAGTCATTATGTAAGGACATTTGGAAAGGCAAATATGTAGAACTTTCATCTCTCCTTCCAGTTAATTCTGCCTCTCAATCTTCTAACTTCACTCTGCAACTGGACAAACATGCACATATTTCTATCCAACCATCTACACGCTGTACAAAAATCACCTCAATTGAAGTTTGGACGTCTGCGTTCATTCGCTACGTTTCCGTAAGAACACACAAGTACCCTGGGGAAACGCAACAACTCCTAAAATACATGGAGATCATACGAGATCTGGCTACTCGCTGTCCAGGTCCAGCCTTTCAGTATTACGACAATCAATTTCGTTTGTTTCGAGCTTCTGTTCCTTTGCCTTGGGACAGAATTCACACTGAATTCTGGCTGATGGCCAGCACTCTAAACACTAATACTCACAATCCTCAGTCCTTTCGTCCCTCAAGACCTGCCACTCAACGCAGATCGTTCCCCTCAAACCGTCCAAAACGTTTCGTGGACAACGTATGTTGGAACTTCAACAAACCAACCCACTGTCAACGCATCAACTGCCCCCACCCTCATATCTGTGGTTTCTGCCGGGGCCCCCACACTGCTTTCAACTGCTCATACTCCAGCAAGGAACAGGCCTCCCAGTCCCTCTCTGGCAAGAGAAACCCTTCCAGTTCCGGCCCAAAGCCATCCAAACAATTATAATTTGGTCACACCAGTAAATGTCAACCAGTTAATCCCATTTCTTTCAGGGTATACATGGTCACAATATATTGTAGATTGTTTCATGACAGGTTTCAAATTAGGATTTTTAGGACCCCGTAAAGCTCGCACTTCACCAAATTTAAAATCTTGTTCTGATTTCCCTCAACTGGTATCTCAAAAAATACAAAATGAGCTTTCAGCTGGTCGTATAGAAGGCCCTTTCGATTTTCCACCATTTGATAACCTACACGTAAGCCCCATTGGTCTAGTTCCCAAAAAATCACCGGGGCAATACCGCTTAATTCATCACCTCAGTTACCCTAAAGGTGATTCTATCAATGATTTCATTGACCCCACCCTTGCCACTGTAGTTTATTCATCTTTTGATGAGGCAGTAGACCTCCTTTTAAACCTGGGCCCGGGTACACTTTTTAGCAAAACTGACATTGATTCAGCTTTTCGTCTTATCCCCATTCACCCATCAGATTATCACCTGTTAGGTTTCAAATTCCAGGAAAAAATTTATTTCGATAAATGTCTCCCTATGGGAGCATCCTCATCTTGCGCTATTTTTGAACGGTTCAGCACTGCTCTCCACTACGCATCAGAAAAATTTCTGGGTATTAAACACATGGTACATATTCTCGATGATTTTCTTTTCCTAGGTCCCGCTGACTCGCAAATTTGTCAAACAAATTTACAAAAATTTCTTGTTTTTTGCAGCCTCATTGGAGTTCCCATTAAGTCTGAAAAGACCGAAAATGCCACACCTATCATCACTTTCATGGGTTTAGAATTAGACTCACTTACAATGGAAGCACGTCTTCCACATGACAAGCTCTTAAAACTTCGGGAACTTCTGATGAAAACCTCCAAGTCCAGGAAGGTCACACTGAAAGAATTACAATCCCTCCTAGGTTTACTAAACTTTTGCTGCCAGGTGGTAACACCAGGTCGCAGTTTTCTACGTCGCCTTACAGACCTTACCAAAAAGGTCACAAATCCTAACCATCACATAACTTTGAACAAAGAAAGCAGGAAAGATCTGCATGCATGGCGGCTTTTTGCAGATCATTTTAATGGAAAAAACCTTCTTCATAAGCGCCGTTGGTTAACCTCCGACACCCTACACCTTCATACCGATGCATCTGGCTCAATCGGTTTTGGGGCAGTATTTAAACACCATTGGTTTTCTGGCACATGGTCAGAAAATTGGTTACCTTTTGATATCACGTTTAAAGAACTGTTCCCAATTGTTTTGGCAATTGAGATCTGGGGCCACGAATTACAGGAAAAGTGTATTATTCTACACACAGATAACGCTGCCGTAGTACATATTATTAACCGCCAGACCTGCAAAATACCTCACATTATGCACCTAGTACGTCGCCTAGTTTTGGCAAGCATGAAATTTAACATTCTACTCAATGCTGAACATATTCCTGGTAAATTTAACATATTACCCGACCTACTCTCTCGTTCACAGATCGAGAAATTTCAAGCTTCAGCTCCACAAATGGACAAGGTTCCAACTGCAATTCCGGATCATCTTCTACTGCTCAACTGAACTTGCAGGTTTACAATCTTTTGAACTCGTCTCTTGCCCCATCCACTAGGGCAAGTTACCAAAATGCGCTACAGCATTACAACAATTTTCATTCAACTCACTATCCTCAACAACCGCTATGGCCCACTACTACAGAACAACTAGCCCAGTTCATAGCAGTATGTAATGCACGTCAGTTAAAGGCATCCACCATTACCTCATATATTTCAGCCATTACCTACGTTCACAAACTTAATGGCTTTTCAAACCCCGCAGAGTCATTTGTCATCAAAAAATTACTGCACAGCATCCGTCGCCACAAAAACTTTGATAGGCGTCATCCTTTCACACCAGACCATCTTCAGTTGCTATTGTCAAATCTTCGTGTCTTGGTTTCAGACAAGTACACCCAAGTTCTTATGCGAACTATGTTTTTGTTTGCCTTCTATGGGCTGTTTAGATTAGGGGAACTAGCCACTTCCTCTATGGGTTTCATGAATGTCATTCAAAGGCAGAACTTATCCTTTACATTCAACGGCTCAATTGTTTCAGGAGTATCAGTCTTGGTCAATGCCTACAATCATTCACAAGGCCGCTGTGCAACAATCCCATTATCCCGTCAGGCATGCAAACAGTTGTGCCCTATCCGGGCGGTATTACGTTATTTACGTATAGCCCCACAATACCCTGGTCCACTTTTCCGTTTCACTAACGGCGAGGCAATTTCAACTACATTCTTCCGAGCACTGTTACACAGATGTGTAATTGCATCGAACTTGGATCCAAAACTTTTTACAGCTCACTCTTTTCGTATTGGGGGCGCAACTCACGCACATAGCAACCACATGTCCCCATCCCAAATTCAGCAACTAGGTCGATGGAAATCACAAGCATACCTTAAATACATACGCCCTCAATCTCTCACTATATAGGTCCTATACTGAGCTTACACAACAACTCTTGAAAACTGGGAGCTGACGGTTTAAGGCAGCAGCTCTCGTCCCCTTTTCCTCATTTCACAAGCTCAGATATGAGTTGACGGTTTAAGGCAGCAACTCCTAATATTTACTTTACTTGTTACAGTTCACGCTCAGAGCTGACGGTTTAAGGCAGCAGCTCTCGTTCTCTTTTCCTCATTTCACAAGCTCATATATGAGTTGACGGTTTAAGGGAGCAACTCCTAATATCTACTTTACTTGTTACAGTTCACGCTCAGAGCTGACGGTTTAAAGCAGCAGCTCTTGGCTCTATATTTCACCCTATTTCTTCTCTCATACTGTATAACCATATGAGCTGACGGTGTAAGGCAGCAGCTCAAAGGGATGCATTCGTGATTTTTGTACTTTAGCAGATATGACATTTACAGCTGCGACCAGCAGCTCTCCTACATGTATATATGTAAAAATAGTCACCCGTGTATGTATTACTTTAGTAGGCACTGTTTATTTTTAAAGTATTTACTGGTGAATGCTTTTTTACTCATAGTTTATATGCTAGTCATTGTCCGTTCTAAATGGGCGGTGGGTAACCATTGTTACCATTTCAGTGGGTAACCATTGTTTACCCTGGTGGCGTTTTTCTATCGCCCATTATGGCATTCTGTACATAACTTGTATGTTTATATGTACTATTATGTTTTGTTTTTGTATGAATGTACATATTTTATACACTGTTCTTTATATGTATTACATTCATTGTGTTAGGGCATCAAGTTTTTGAATGCCCTCACTTTTATGGCATTTGCAATAAATGCCCTTTTTCAATCTCAATACGGTGTTGGTTGTTTACTTCATGCCATACTAGTTTCAATCGGATCTATATGACTTGCATATCATGAACAATACATAAAACCAAGTTTATGCACACATAAAGTTTTTTATGTCATTGTGATGATTTTTCCTGTTTTTGTAGAAGTTATCCTCAATACCTTTGTTTACATACTACATTAGTGCAGTGTAACCTTAAAGGCACGCTTAGGCATTAGCCAATCATTGTATAGATAAAAGTCATGTGATCTGTTAATGCTTTTGTGCGAGTTGCATCGCAAAAGCTTACGCTTCAAAACCACCACCTCCCCTACCTCCGCCATATTTAATTTTAGGTTTTTATCACCCAGTGTTCTCATTTCATTAGTGCCATGTATGCTTACAAGCGTTTTTCTATCGCCCGGCGTTTTTCTATCGCCCATTATGGCATTCTGTACATAACTTGTATGTTTATATGTACTATTATGTTTTGTTTTTGTATGAATGTACATATTTTATACACTGTTCTTTATATGTATTACATTCATTGTGTTAGGGCATCAAGTTTTTGAATGCCCTCACTTTTATGGCATTTGCAATAAATGCCCTTTTTCAATCTCAATACGGTGTTGGTTGTTTACTTCATGCCATACTAGTTTCAATCGGATCTATATGACTTGCATATCATGAACAATACATAAAAATGCTTATTATATACACAAGATTCGTCGCTTGATATGTATTACACGTCGCTATCCAGGGGCAATACTATTTACTTGTTTGGGTTTTTATCCCTTTTTTAGCTATGAAAATGCCTAAATTCAGATGTTTTAAAAGATATTACGATGTTATTTGATGCGTTTGTATGATATGGATGCTCAAAAGTGAATACTAAGATAAAGTTTGTATAAAGACACCTCCTGCATCGCAGTAGGTATAGTTTCACTAAACAAAAGTGCACGAAAAAACATTGATGCTTCCTGGTTTCAATCCATAGCATCGTAGAAAACTTCGCAATCCGACAATTAAGTTATACAATTTGTCTTTTGCTTGCAATAACGTACTAAACGGCCAAATTATGTGCATCATTCACGATTTGAGCCGAGTCATGCGAAACTGTGCATTGTGTGATATGCGCCAAGCGTAGCCCGAGACCAGCCTGAGCATTTGCGCCGTGTAATCAAGTGCCTTAAAGGGACATGTTCACATATTTTGGCATGTTTTGAAGTCTGACATTAAATGCTTTATATTGATAATTGTAAAAATTGGATCTAACTATATATATATATATATATATATATATACAAGGCGACTCAATACTCTTCAGCCCCATTGAATAAATAAAAACGACATATAAAAAATAAAACAACTTCATGCTAAATTCTAACTTCCATTTTAATCATTTAAACGTTAAATCGATATAATAAACATTTTAAGCACCATTTTATAACACACAATTTTAATAAGTATATGTACATAATCATAAAACGAAAAATAAATATGACACAATACTGAATGCAAAACGTTCACTGCAAATTATAATATTTTTCATTATAACATCAATATAATTTATATTACGGGCGTCAGTCTATTACACAATTTTATTATGCATACATAAATAAATACAAAAATAAAACGACACATAACTAAAACAAGAGCACCGCCTTGCGGGTGCAGACCGCTCATCTATTTTCTTTTTAAAAGTGAACGGACTCTCATTTTCAATCACAAAGGAGGGAGGGGTTGAGTGAAGAGGGGTGTATAGTGTCGGGGTGTGGACATTTATTACATTATCTTCCAAAAATGCGAAAAAAATGCAAAAAAAAAACGGGGGAAGGGGGGGGGGATTCTTGGGTGCGATGGTTGGACGGTATTTCAAACATAAAATAATAAAAATAAATATTTGTTTTTTAACCGTTTCAAAAAAAAATAAAATTTGGGGGGGGGGGGGTGAGGTGGGGGGGTTATAGTGTGAGGGTGTGGTGGTAATTTGTGAGATGATCTTACAAAAAAAAAAATTAGGGGGGGGGGAGGGGAGGGGGCACTGGGGATGGTTTGGGTGGAGTCTATTGTGGTATGTCAGGTAAGAGTAGTTTTGTCAAAGTATCAATCAAATCTAATCATAAATAAAGAAGTTATGGCAATTTTAGCAAAATTTAATAATTTGACCTTGATAGTCAAGGTCATTCAAAGGTCAAGGTAAAATTCAACTTGCCAGGTACAGTAACCTCATGATAGCATGAAAGTATTTGAAGTTTGAAAGCAATAGCCTTGATACTGTAGGAATAAAGTGGACCTAAACACAAAACTTAACAAAATTTTCAATTTTCCAAGTATAAAAAGGGCACATAATTCTGTCAAAATGCCAGTCAGAGTTACATTACTTTGCCTGCACAGTCCCCTTATGATAGTTAGTAAGTGTTGCAAGTATGAAAGCAATAGCTTTGATACTTAAGGAATAAAATGGACCTAAACACAAAACTTAACCAAAATTGTCAATTTTCTAAGTATAAAAAGGGCACATAATTCTGTCAAAATGCACGCCAGAGTTATCTAACTTTGCCTGCCCAGTCCCCTCATGATAGTAAGTAAGTGTACCAAGTTTGAATACAATAGCATTGATACTTTCTGAAAAAAAAGGACCTAAACGCAAAACTTAACCAAAATTTTCAATTTTCCAAGTATAAAAAGGGCACATATTTCAGTCAAAATGCATGCCAGAGTTATCTAACTTTGCCTGCCAAGTCCCCTCATGATAGTAAGTAAGTGTACCAAGTTTGAATGCAATAGCATTGATACTTTCTGAGAAAAGTGGACCTAAACGCAAAACTTAACCGGACATTGACGCCAAGGTAATGACAATAGCTCATTATTTTTTTTCAAAAAATAGATGAGCTAAAAAACAAGACTGAAAGCCAAAAAGTTAACCTCAATTGTTACAATTTCATCGATATCATAAACACCGCGGGCGCCAGTCTAAAACACATAAGTTGTTTCCTGTGGCTGCAGGTTTTAACAAGTTATATTATGCATTCGTATTTTGGAATCGTTAACTTTTATCTGTATACACCCCTGAAGAAAACGTGTAGTCGAAAGCGCTAGGGTTTAAGATACACATCTTTTACATTGTTTGAACAATTTCTTTCCATATATATATATTGGCAATCAACATAAAACAAAATGAGCTCATGGTCACGTTTTTACCCAGGTTCAATAGGGGCAAGCTATATATAATTGAAACGACAATCCTTGCGGATTTTATTTGTAAAGACAACAAAATCACCAAAATAAACATGTTTAATTATTTACATATAACATAAAACAACAGCATTAGGGATATGCGCTCTGTCTTAACAAAACAACCACAATAAAATTACGCACGAATATAGACAATATTAAACTTGGTAAGCAAAACAATATAAACACATAAAAATAAATGCAAAAGATGACCGGTTAAAGTTTAGATGCTATTATATCTTTTAATATTAAAATCCTCTTAACAAATATCTCACGATTTTAAAGATATTTACACAATTCAGACATTGGCATAAACAATCATGCAATAATTTAGACAGACCCTGATCCATATGAGGTACACAAGCAATTGAAACGTGCCTACGGGTACTTTCCATAGACATCATTACCCTATATTTACTTATTCAAATGATTATTTGACGTAGACAAACATATAAACACATTTTAATTAATATTGCATTTCATACGGTATTACGAATATAGCACAATAATTATATTGTTACCAAATAATTAAATTTGTATTTGGTAACATGTGTTGTTTAGCTACACATACAAATTAACGCAAAATGTGTTTTTTTTTTATGTATCAATTGATCAACATGGCACACAATTTACAAACATCAAGCTATTTTCAGCTATTAAAAAACAGAACAAACATGTTCCATGCATTCAATAAAAGTTAAATATAAACATTCCCAAATATGAGAAAATCTGGTCATAACACATTTGCTGAACTTGTAGTGGAAGAGTTACAGAAACTGGCCCCACTGAAAGCAAATGTGGGATTGTCAATGTGAAAGGTGAAACACACTGTTACAAAACTAATAAAATGTCAAACTTTATCGTAAGCAATATGCCAATACTGTTGACGTTTAATATAAGCACATTCATAAGTGTATATTTAAAAAAAATTGCAAAGCAAACATCTTAGTTTTTATTTTTAGCTCGGTATTTTCGGAGAAAATTCGAGGTATTGTCATACAGATCGTCGTGTCGTCCGCCGTCCGCGTCGTGCTAAAATCTTAACATTGGCTCTAAAATCAAAGTGCTTCCAACTACTACTTTCAAACTTCATATGTAGATGCACCTTGATGAGTTCTACACACCACACCCGATTTGGGGTCACTAGGTCAATGGTCTAGTCACAGTGACCTCTAAAATAAATTCAGACAAGCTTTCATTTATTCAAAACTGCACCCGTAGCCGAGCGTGGCACCCTTTATGCGGTGCTCTTGTTTAAGCAAATTGTATTGCTCTGTTGTATTACTAATAGAGAAAATTTCATTTCTTGACTATTGTTAGCATATGGCAACACTCCCTTAATTTCTCATTGACTGATTTCAAATTACATGGTACTATTTTTTCTTTAGATAATCTAAAACAAAATTAAACAAATTTTAAGTAGGTGATCTTAATAAAAAGCACTTCATATAACAATGTGTTTCTATTGCCTTAAGAATATTTTTCTCTTCAGAAGTTGTTACTGTACATTATTTTAACAGTTTAATACATATTTTAGCATTGGCACAAGAAATGTTTTTTATAACAATGGTTTGTACAAATTAATGTTTACAGTGAGTTTATCTTATAAAAATGGCAACAATACATGAATACATTACATTTAAAATACAATTGTTTTACAGTTGCTATATGTATATATTGCAAAATATACATATACACTTGATACAGTGATCAAGAAATCTTGATTAAATTACTCACTGATTAAAGAGGATACAATCTGGTCGTCGTTATGTACATATACAAATATAAAGCATAATAAACTATTATGTCTGAAAACAAATTTTAACACGTATGACCATGTTAGTATATGATAAAAGAACACAACTTAACAATCTTTAGCCATTTTTCATAAAACTCTAAAACAAATTAAATATTTATTTTTTAATTCAGTTTCATTTAAAGCTTTTCAACAAGAGTCATACTCTAATCATTTAACAAACAATATCCACTGAAATCAACAAAGTACTAGTAGTAAATACAGAATCGATTATTTTAGGTAGATTAAATAATTTTGCACATAATTTATTTATATTCCCATGAAATACATAGTATGTTACTAAAAAAGATTCATGATCGAATACCGACCCAAATGAGCCAATTGACTAGTATTGTTTTCAGAAAGTTGATAGACAAAAATCTGAAGCGTAAACATTTTACACCTTTCTGAACAAATATTTTAAATTAGCTTATCTATATTAACGGGTTAAAAACAGACAACTGAAACTCGTCTTATAACATGAAAATATTCCAATATTTTTTTTCCAGTTACCAGCATCATTTAAACAGCTTTGGCAATCTTAAAAAATCTTTGATAACATTGTATTTCCCATTTATTTACCATCATCAGGATCAATATCTGTAGTGAAAGTTTCATAATACAGGCAAAGACATTGCATAGACATGCAATATGTGTGCTTTTAAAATTACTTTAAATGCTTTGTTAAACCAGGGACCTATACAAACAAATTGGTTGGTCACATAGAAAATAAAACGTCAACTATTGTTTTTCTTTGAATACAACTTGGCTGGTCACATACACAATAGAGCATAAACTATTGTTTGTCTTTGAATACAACTTGGCTGGTGCCATAAAAAATGTGGCTATTGACATGACTTTCTGGCTTTCCGCTTGAATTCTTGTGATGTGTCATTCTGCCATTTCGATTTGAACAAGGTCATTCATTTCCATCCGTCATAATATTCAAAGAGTCAGAGTAAGTGCTGACCAAACCAGGCGGTATGTAGAGACTAGCAGAACTAAATCAGTATTTATCTCTGAGCTTCTTAGGTTTGACTGGGGTCAATATGGTCACAACTGCTGCAACAGTCTGTGTTTCTGACTGGATGATTTGATTTCGTCAAAAGGCATCTGAAAAAAAGACTTGTTACTGTAATTGTCAGTTTTTCATTTTATTTTTGATACCGATGGAAAAAAAGAACACGCAGAGCACTTGGTATTTCAAAATGATACAACTAATCTGATTTGAATCCATCGAGAAAATGATGGTCCTGAGACTATTCATAAAATAATAATTAATAATAAATGATTTAATTGAAGTGTATTCTTTTTATTACCAAATCATTTGGATTGTGATTTGATGAATATACATTTTGCCTTCGGAATCAAATGTTGTTTTTTTGAAGTAGTGAAAGGGTTTGCCACCATTCAACCACAATTTGCTTTTTTCTCAAAATTCCACATATGTCAAAGAAAACGAATTCAAAATACATAAGTAGGCAAGCTCAAAGTATGGAATGGAAAATATGTTTAGTTTAATCACACTAGAAACAATACTTTTCGAGTTTAGACTATGCATAAAAATCCAACAGCAGGATGTACGTATGGACGGACAAAGGTATATCTACATTCACCCACACATCTATGAACTTGGGGGCGTAAAAAAACATGCACATGACTTGAACACTCACCTGAGGTTCGCTCTGCATTTTGTTCACAGACTGAGGGTCCTTCACCATGGAGATTCCAGAATATCAAGATGATGACTGCTTAAGGTGCAAATGCTTCAAGAACAAACTCAACGCCTTGCTATCCGGGTTTCTGCAATTTAGTATGCAATGTATAAATTAAGACAACAATTTTTAAGACTTAATAAGCATTTCAATAAAATTGTAAAGTATCAAAATGCGGGTTCAACCCTGGCAACACACATGATACTCTCTCATAAAGCCATTCATTAACTTAATAACAAACAAACTAGAGCTTTGTCACAGATGTGACGAATACCCCCACATGAAGAGGGGATGAAAGGTACTTGAAATAGGGAAACCCATGCTAAATGTGTAAAACGCACCTGTGACCCCTTGACCTAGTTTTTAGCCCGGATAGCCCATATTCGAACATCAAAGGTCATCTAGATTAAGTTTCCGACCAAGTTTGTTGAAGAGGGGATGATAAGTACTTAAAAAGGGGACAGACACCATACTGAATGTGTAAAACGCATTAAGTGACCCCGTGACCTAGTTTGTTCTCCCTGGAAGGGCCAGTGTTCAATCATGGCCTAGAGATCATCTATATTGAACTTCTGACCAAGTTTGGTGAAGATCGGAAGTAAACTTCGTCAATAAGAGAGCGAGAGCGGACATCATGCTCAATGCATTAAACGCACTAAGTGACCCCGTGACCTAGGTTTTGGCCTGGCATGGCCAATGTTCAAACTTGGCCTAGAGATCATCTAAATAAAACTTCAAACTAAGTTTGGTGAAGATTGGATGAAAATTACTTGAATCAAAGAGCTGACAACATGCTGAATGTTTAAAACGCACTTAGTGACACCGTGACCTATGATTTGACCCGGCATGACCCATATTTAAACACTTAATACGGACAGACCGACAGACATGTTCACCCCTAAACTAAAAGCTACGAACATCACTGATCCCTCTTCGTAATTCAATGTTAGTTTTAAAACCATATTTACAGTTAATATGGAACCTGATTTTGTCCAGATTTAAAGAGTCAAATATGTTGGTACCTGCTGATAAATTGTTTCATGTTATTGTTGTTGTGGTTTTGAGTTGTAATGTAACTATAGATGTTAAATTTAAAATGCAAATTCGAGGGTTTAGCTTGAAACTTTTGCATTTTCTACACATTTCTATATAAGAAACAGTAGTTTGTGGCTGAACCCACTTAGATTAGATAAACTGGTCAATTAATTGAAGTGCAGAAACCCCAGTTTGTAATGAATTTTACCTATTGGGTATTTGTGAAAGCAAAAGGTTGAGGCTATTACGACTGGGTCTCCTGAATGCTTTGTCACAGTGAACTCGTTTGCAACAACAGGGTTACTTACCTATTGAGATGCAGAGTTTGATAATGTGGACATCGCTTCTGGGCTTGAACTTGTGAGTATAAGACTTCTGTGAACAGATAGAAAGACCTTAGGGCATCCCAGGAATGTGTCCCTGAAAACAAAATAATTTAATTGCATTCTGAAATGGCATCAATTATATAAGCAGTCAATCAATGTTGCTTGAGTAAAAAAATATTTAAGAAATAAATTATGTTTGAAGGATCTTGATACAAATGGGATAAAAACTAAACACTTGATACAAACATAGCCTTCTATAAATTGTACAGTTGACACAAACATCTTTTTTCCGCTGGAACCAATATTTATTAAGTAACGTGCAACACTAAAAAGGTGGAACGGACATAAGGAAGGCTGAAAGGAAGGACTGGGAGAATTACAGACAAGGACACATGTGTATGCCCCCCCACTGAGCCCTTTCAAGGCAATACAAATGGCGGCTATTATAAATATTTAACACTTACATAAATGATTTGTTTAAGTTAGCAGCCAGGATAGAGTTATATCAATATTAAACACACCCAAACTGTTTAAATTGAAATTTTGAGTGAAACACTGCACATTATAAATAATTAATTACATTACCAACCTACCTAATTGACGAGGCTATCTTGGCCACTGGCCAAGAAAGTATGGAGCCCCAGGTTCAGTGTGGCTCCACCTTGCGGGTAGGACTAGTTGAGCATTGGCCCCAAGGTCCTGGGCCAGGAAGTGTCACTGGGCCCTGGGCCCAGCTGACCAGACAGCCTGTTGTTCAGCTAGGTACCGATCTATGATTGCATGGGTTCCTGTAGGAACAGGCTTTTAAAACAAAATCCAGAAATTTAAATAATTATTGAAAATAAATGAAGAAAAAAAAATTGAAATGAGCTGAAGGCTTTTACATAATTATTTTTCTAAAATTAAATATAATTTTTACAATTTTATTAAAGCAGATTTTTCTGCAAGGATAAACTTTTGGTTCAGGGGCTGGATTTCGGTCGAAAATATACAAAACTTAATGCCCATGGGTGGTATTCCAGAAACATCTTAAGTCATTTCTTAAATATTTTCACTTAAGTTAAAAAATACAATGTTTTGCATTTCTTTACTCAATAAAGACATGCAAATTTTTTTGGTAACTCTCAAATAACATTGACATAATGATGTTATTTTGATGTAATTTTCGATGCCTAACTATTGCAGTATGAAATAAAACACTGAAGAAAAATTCCCAATTTAAGGGTAAAAATAAAATTTAACTTAATATGCTTCTGGAATGCCACTCCTGACCTTCTATGATTAAAATTGATATCAGATCAAGTGCTATTTGCATTTTACGTGTGATCAATCTAAAAGCACATAATTCCCACTTGATGCTAGGAACTTTTCAGGCACATAAAATACTGATGTTAAGTGAAGTATACGAGCCTCATTCTGGGAAAATAGGGCTTAATGTATGTGCAGTCTGCACAGGCTAATCTGAGATGACACTTTAATAGGACTTTATGTACGTGCAGTCTGCACAGGCTAATCTGGGATGACACTTTAATAGGACTTAATGTATGTGCAGTCTACACAGGCTAATCTGGGATAACAATTTAATAGGACTAAATGTATGTGCAGTCTGCACAGGCTAATCTGGGATGACAATTTAATAGAACTTAATGTATGTGCAGTCTGCACAGGCTAATCTGGGATGACAATTTAATAGGACTTAATGTAGGTGCAGTCTGCACAGGCTAATCTGGGATGATAATTTAATAGAACTTAATATATGTGCAGTCTGCACAGGCTAATCTGGGATGACAATTTAATAGGACTTAATGTAGGTGCAGTCTGCACAGGCTAATCTGGGATGACAATTTAAGCACATACATGAAGCCGCATATCCCAGAACACCGCTAAGATACTACTTATTGTTCTTGTTGCTGCTGCTGCTGCGACTGGGCCATAGACAGAGATGGAGCAAGTCCTGACGCTGAAGTCGCCACCCCAAACCTGAAAATTGCCAAGAACAACTGTTGTTGAATGGCGTCAATCGCATACTGCTCTCCAGGCCTAAGGTTCACATTATTCGAGAACAACATATCGAGGTCAGTCACATTAACGGACGTGTCACGCAACGCCTGCTCTACCTGTTGGATCAGATCATTTCAGTTTATGCGACTTGTCCGGCCTAATTTGTCGACGCCCATCATCCAATTGTTGCTAAGCGACATCGATGCCGAGACGGAAGTCGAACTCACCAAGGCTCTGCTGTTGTAAGTGTTGATGTAGCCAACATGGGAGAAGATATTGCTAGGAGGCTTGGTAGTCTGACGCAAGACGTCTTCGTGCTGAATTTCTTAAGCAATTGTAGTATTTGTGCAAGAAGGGGGTTGTCATCGACTTTCACTTCAATGACGTTTGTCATGTTTGCTAGTTAAGTTCATTGAAAAGGAAATGGAAAGTAAACTTAAACCGGATTGTTTAGTGACACATGAATAAGCCTTGCAACACCTTACCTTACAGACCTGTTTTTTAAATGCCAAACATTGTGCCTATTATTGATATTTAGAATATTGCAATTAATTTTTCACTAATTAGAACTCAGAATAACGTAGTATCAATGTTTTACGCGCACCAACTTGAAATTGGAATTTTTTGTGTTTGTAGCAAGGTGTAATATTTATTTTTTTGTAAATCAAAAACAGGCATTACTTGAGCAAGTGAGACTGTACACCTTTAATTGTGTGACTATAGAACTTTAAATGTGAGACTTCATAATTTTAAATGATACTCAGCAATTTAAAATGTGAGACAACACAACTTTAAATGTAACAATCTACATTTTTAAATGTGAGTCTGCACACCTTTAAATGTGAAAGTTTATGACTTATACCTGAGACTTAACAACTTTTAATGTGAGACAATATAACTGTATGGCATTTAATAAGAAACAATAGATGTGAGTTCAAAATAGTTATTAAACTAAGTGAAATAAGCAAACTAGAGCTTTGTCACAGACGTGACGAATACCCCCACATGCCGCATTGACACATAATATTTTGCATGTCATCTTCACAAAAAACAGCGGACACCATGCTCAATTTTTAAAACGCGCTAAGTGACCCCTTGACCTAGTTTTTGACCCAGAAAGGCCCATGTTCTAACTTGGCCATAAGATCATCTCCATAAAACTTCTGACCAAGTTTGGTGAAGATCGAATGTAAACTACTTGAATTAGAGAGCGGACACCATGCTGAATGTTAAAAAATGCACAAAGTGACCTGGTGACCTAGTTTTAGGCCCGGGATGGCCCATGTTCTAACTTAGCCTAGAGATCATTAAGATAAAACTTGTGACCAAGTTTAGTGAGGATTGGATGAAAACTACTTTAATTAGAGAGCGGACAACATGGTGAGGTTTAAAACTCACTAAGATACCCCGTGACATAGTTTTTGACCCGGCATGACCCATATTCAAACTTGACCTAGACATCATCTAGATACAACTACTAACCAAGTTTGGTGAAGATTGGATGAAAACTACTTGAATTATAGAGCAGAAAACATTGTGATGTTCAAAACGCAGTAACTGACCAACTGACCATGTTTTTGACCTGGCATGACCCATATTCAAACTTGACCCAAACATTATCAAGATACAACTTCTGACCAATTTTGGTGAAGATTGGATAAAAACTATTTGAATTAGAGGGTGGACAACATGGTGAGGTTTAAAACACACTAAGTGACCCCGTGACCTAGTTTTTGACCCGGCATGGCCCATGTTCGAACTTGACCTACACATCATCTAGTTACAACTTCTGACAAAGTGTGGTGAAGATCTGATTTAAACTACTTGAAATAGAGAGCGGACACCATGTTCAATGTGTAAAACGTATTAAGTGACCCTGTGACCTAGCTTTTTATCTGGTATGGCCCATGTTCGAACTTGGCCTTCAGATCATCTAGATAAAACTTCTGACCAAGTTTGGTGAAGATCGGATGAAAACTACTTGAATAAGAGAGAGGACACCATGCTGAATGTTAAAAAACGCACTAAGTGACCCCTTGACCTAGTTTTTGACCCGGCAAGGCCCATGTTTGAACTTTGCCTTAAGATCATCTAGATACAACTTCTAACCAAGTTTGGTGAAGATCGGATGAAAACTACTTGAATAAGAGAGCGGACATCATGCTGAATGTTTAAAACGCACTAAGTGACACCGTGACCTAGTTTTTGACCCGACAAGGCCCATGTTCGAACTTAGCCTCGGCATCATGTAGATGCAAGTTCTGACCAAGTTTAGTGAAGATCGGATGAAAACTACTTGAATTAGAGAGCGGACACTTAATACGGACCGACAGACAGACCGACAGACAAGTTCACTTCTATAAACCTCCTAAACTTCGTTTGTGGGTGTATAATTAAGCCAGTTATTCTGATAAAAAACTTTAACATGTGCTATAACTAGGGGCTAGCTCTGTGCAGAGTTTATTTTTACCATTTTTGGATTGGGACAATTAAAAATCATAGTGTTTTGAATTAAATTGGGAAAATGGTTGTAGTTTTTGCTAAACATAATTTAAAAAATTGAGAATAAGTGCTATCAAGATAAATTGCACTACGGTTCAACTTATAGAGCTGCATAAGGAAACAAACTCAATTTGTAACCTATTAAAACATTGTTTCGGGTCAAACCTTGAATTGAGAACTATAGCCAGTAATTATGGAAAAAATAAACTGTTTAAGATTAGGTATGGGACTCAATTTTGGCCCCAATTTCGTCAAATGAATAACACTGTATGATCTCACCTGAAGCTCAAGAAGCTAAGCTGATATGCTGGCCTAGCTGATATTGCCAAAGGCTGAATTTGAGTTCTGATTAACTCAATGTTGCAATCAAAACATTCTTTTTCTTCCGGGAAACCATGAATTGAGAACTTTAGCCAGTAATCATGGATATAGACTTTATGAGATAAGAATGGGGCTGAATTTCGGCCCCAATTTCAACAAAATAATTAACACTGTAAGGTCTCACCTGAAGTTCAAGAAGCTGAGATGACATGCTGGCCTTGCTGATATTGCTAAGAGACCAGTTTGAGTTTTGATTTCTTCAGGTTGAGAGTCGAAGGGCGTATTGGACCACACAACAAAACTGCTGTTATTTTTCAAAGCCTTTTCTCACATCAATTCAATGCGAGGCCTTTTGGACTCGGAGTGCTAAGTGCTCATAACAGAAACTAGACGTGTTCACTTTAAGCACCTTGTTCAAAATAGTGGGCGTAATTTGCGTCTGTTGCACACCCCATGGATGTATGGATCTCTTAGTGTTTACAACAAAGTCATTACTGCCTTTCTGTGTCAGCATGGATGTATTGTGCTCTGGGTGTTTACATCCAAGTCATTACTGCCTTTCTGTCTCAGCATGGATGTATCGTGCTCTGAGTTCTCAGCAAAGTCATTACTGCCTTTCTGTGTCAGCATGGATGTATTGTGCTCTGGGTATTTACATCCAAGTCATTACTGCCTTTCTGTGTCAGCATGGATGCATCGTGCTCTGAGTTCACAGCAAAGTCATTACTACTTTTCTATGTCAACAAGGATGTATTGTGCTCTGTGTTCACAACCAAGTCATAACTGCCTTTCTGTGTCAGCATGGATGTATTGTGCTCTGTGTTCACAGCCAAGTCATATCTGCCTTTCTGTGTCAGCATGGGTGCATCGTGTTCTGTGTTCACAGCCAAGTCATTACTGCCTTTTGTGTCAGCATGGATATATCTTGCTCTGGGTGTTCACAACCAAGTCATTACTGCCTTTCTGTGTCACCATGAATGTATTGTGCTCTGAGTGTTCACAGCATAGTTATTACTTCCTTTCTGTGTCAGCATCCATATATCTTGCTCTGGGTGTTCACAGCATAGCCATTACTGCCTTTCTGTGTCAGCATGGATATATCTTGCTCTGGGTGTTCACAGCATTGCCATTACTGCCTTTCTGCGTATGCGTGGATATATCGTGCTCTGGGTGTTCACAGCATAGTCATGACTGCCTTTCTGTTTCAGCATGGATGTATTGTGCTCTGTGTTCACAGCCAAGTCATTACTGCCTTTCTGTGTCAGCATGGGTGTATCGTGTTATGTGTTCATAGCCAAGTCATTACTGCCTTTCTTTGTCAGCATGGATGTATTGTGCTCTGGGTGTTCACAACCAAGTCATTACTGCCTTTCTGTGTCAGCATGGATGTATTGTGTTCCGGGTGTATACAGCATAGTCATTACTAACTTTGTGTCAGCATGGATGTATTATGCTCCGGGTGTTCACAGCATAGTCATTACTGCCTTTCTGTGTTAGCAAGGATATATCTTGCTCAAGGTGTTCACAGCATAGTCATTACTGCCTTTCTGTGTCAGCATGGAAATATCTTGCTCTGGGTGTTCACAACCAAGTCATTACTGCCTTTCTGTGTCAGCATGGGTGTATTGTGTTCACAGCCAAGTCATACTGCCTTTCTGTGTCAGCATGGATGTATTGTGCTCTGGGTGTTCACAACCAAGTCATTACTGCCTTTCTGTGTCAGCATGGATGTATTGTGCTCTGGGTGTTCACAACCAAGTCATTACTGCCTTACTGTGTCAGCATGGATGTATGGCGCTCTGGGTGTTCACAACCAAGTCATTACTGCCTTTCTTTGTCAGCATGGATGTATCGTGCTCTGGGTATTGACAACCAAGTCATTATTGCCTTTCTGTGTCAGTAACATTGCCAAAAGTCCGTTCTATTATGATATTTTGGCCGCTGAGAGGACAATCTGGGGCAGTCCGCAACCCTACTGTTGTCCAAACTATCAACAGCAGATGTATCCCACTAGGAAAGCTTACGCTTTTATTGTTCCTTGATTTTCTTCCGTTCAATTTCTGTTTGTCTCATAAAGATTGGAACAACTTATTGAATTTTTTATTCTTCATGATATTTGTTGTGATGTCCAACAGCAACAACTGACTGTTAGCGTTACCATAACTACTGCTATAACTGTTTGTGTCTGTAACACTCGTCCCTTTCAGGCCCACGTGGAACTCTAGCTTAACAAAACTACCCAGACTTATGTTTGGAAAACGTGACGTGGGCATTGCGTTTGTTCAGAACAGAATCATGCTCAGAATTTGCTGCAGAACGGAGTTGTTCAACGATGCTGACTTTTTGAGGCAGGCGGTAAAGGGAGAGGAGCTAGAAGTCAAGGGAGGGGAAGGGTCGTTCTGGACTGGGGCTCCTGCAGGCGGGACTGGTGCGGTTGCTGGGCCAACTCGATATCAATGCTGGTGCTCTGCTGAAAACAACAACAACACAGTGGGTGATAGGAACTTGTTGCAAATTATTTTACAATCTATCACAAATTATGCCTCTTGACTGGCTGGGAAGGTTTTCAACAACATGAATTTCTAATCTGGCATTTTATTGGTTCCTTGTCCTTAATAGCATGAAGATAAATACAATTAAGTCATTTTGTATAAAAACAAGAAAAGTTTTGGCTTATGCTATACTTATCTGTTCATTTATATCTATTTTTACTCCATTTTCAGAGATGTATTTTCATAAGCCAATATGCGGATCACTAATGTTAGAAAGTGTCGTCTCAGATAAGCATGTGAAATTCACATCAGCTTATAAGGGAGGGTACTTTCTGACTAGACTGGATTTTCATAAAGAGGATTATTTGTTCAATGAAAAATACCTTTAAGAGGAAAGTGTTGTCCATGATTAGCCTGTGTGGGCTGCACAGGCTAATCTGTGACAACAATTTAAGCACATGCATTAGGCCCCATTTTTCCACATCACAGCTTATTTATCTATTAGCCAATTTTTTGCTGCATAACAAAAAGAAGGAAAACCATCTGGTTAAACATTTAATATTTTTTTTTTGTACTTATTCTATTAATCAGGTCTACGCTGCTGACCAAGGCCTTTTTTCCAGACGCTAGGCATAAATGGGTTAATAGTCCTTGTAAATTTAACTTAAATGGGAAATTTGTTAGCTTTTGGGGTAATACCGAGAATTCTTTTTCTCAGCAAAGTAAGAAAATAGATATGTTTACGAGCACCTGCGGAAACATGTAAACTTCCTCACTCCACTGAAAACAATAATTGACTGTCTTACCCCAAAAGCAAACAAATGTTCCTTTTTGAATATTCGCAATAATGGCATCAGTTATATCAGAAGTCAATCAATGTTGTTTGATTAAAAATATATTTAAGAAATAAAGTATGTTTGATGGATCTTCATACAAATGAGATATAAACTAAACACTTGATAAAAACATTATATGTCCCTTTGGGCCTTAAATAAGGATGAAAGGAAGGACAGGGAAAATTACAGACAAGGACAAATTTGTATGCTTCCACTCCCATCAAGCCCTTTCAAGGCAATACAAATGGCAGCTATTATAAATAGTTTACAATTACATAAATGATTTGTTTTAGTTAGCAGTACGAATAGAGTTTTATTAATATTAAACACACACAAACTATTTTTATTGACATTTGGAGTAAAACACTACAAATTATACATGGTAAATTAAATTACCAACACACCTTATTGACGAGGTAGTCTTGGCCCCTGGCCAAGAAAGTATGGAGCCCCGGATTCAGAGTGGCTTCATCCTGTGGGTAGTACTATTTGAACATTTGTCCAAAGGTCCTGGACCAGGAGGAACAGGCTCTTAAAACAAAATGCAGGAATTAAATTAAATATTGAAAATAAATGAAGAAAACAATTTTTAAATGTGCTGAATGCATTTAAATATTTTTTTACTCAAATTAAAGAGAATTCAACAATCGATTTAAGCAGATATTTTAATTATGCAAGGAGAAAATTTTGGTTCAGGGTTTGAATTTTGGCCCAAAAATAGACAAAACTATGTTCTGACCTTCTATGACTAAAATTGATATCAGATCAACTTTTATTTATTATTTATTTTCCAAGTTTGATCAATTTAAAAATGAATAATTCACATTTGATGTTAGGAGCTTTTCTTCAATCAGGCAGAAAAAGGACTGATGTTAAGTGAACTATATGAGCCTCATTCTTGGAAAATAGGACATGATGTATGTGCAGTCTGCGCAGGCTAACCTGGGATGACACTTTCATAGGACTAAATGTATGTGCAGTCTGCACAGGATATTCTGGGATGACACTTTAATAGGACTAAATGTATGTGCAGTCTGCACAGGATATTCTGGGATGACACTTTAATAGGACTAAATGTATGTGCAGTCTGCAGAGGCTAATCTGGGATGACACTTTAATATGACTTGATGTATGTGCAGTCTGCACAGGCTAATCAGAGATGACACTTTAATAGGACTTAATGTATGTGCAGTCTGCACAGGCTAATCTGGGATGACACTTTAATATGACTTGATGTATGTGCAGTCTGCACAAACTAATATGGGATGACACTTAAATAGGACTTAATGTATGTGCAGTTTGCACAGGATATTCTGGGATGACACTTTAATATGACTTAATGTATGTGCAATCTGCACAGGATATTCTGGGATGACACCTTAATAGGACTTAATATATGAGCAATCTGCACAGGCTATTCTGGGATGACACTTTAAGCACATACATGAAGCCCCGTATCCCAGAGCATCGCTCAGATACTACTTGTTGTTCTTGTTGCTGCTGCTGCTGCTGCTGCTTTGACTGGGCCATAGACAGAGATGGAGCGAGTCCCGACGCCAAAGTTGCCACCTCAAACCCGGGAATTCTCAACAACAACTGTTGTTAAATGGCGTCAATCCCATACTGGCATAAGGTTAACATTATTCGAGAGCAACTTATCGAGGTCAGTCGCAATAAGGGACAAGTCACGCAACACCTGCTCTATCTGTTGGATCAGTTTGTTTCTGTGTAAGCGACTCGTCTAGAACAATTTGTCAATTCCCAGCATTGAATTGTTGCTAAGCAACATCGATGCTGGGATGGAAGTCGAACTCGTCAAGGCTCCGCTGTAAGAAGTGTTGATGAAGCCAACATGGGAGAAGATGTTTGGAGGCTTGCTACTCTGACGCAAGACGTTTTTGTGCTGAATTACTTAAGCGAAGGGGTCAGGATTGTCATCGACTTTCACTTCAACGATGTTTTTATCTTGGCGGCTTATAGTGTTTGCTGAAAAGAAAATAGAAAGTAAACTAAAACCCGATTGGTTTAGACTTAGTGACAAATAAATTTGCCCTGCAACAAAATACTTAACACACCTGCTCTTCAATGCCAAACGTTGCGTCTATAATTGATATTTAGAATATTGCAATTATTGTTTTACCAATAAGAACTCAGAATAGCGTTGTATCAATATGTTATGCCCCAAAAACTTAATATTAACATTTTTGGGTTTAAAACAACGAAAAATACATAGTTAAGTACAGTTCATAGCAATGTGTAATTCTTTTTTTAACAAGAGATGTGTTTGTCAGAAACACAATGCCCCTACTGCGCTGCTTTGATTATATATTTTTGTTTTTGATTATAACCCTTTACAAATACTACTTCCCTTGTAAAAATGATCTGTACCTGCCAAATGCTAAATATAAATTATCTCCCTTTTAAGTGTGTTACTTCCATTGGATTTGTTTTTACCTTTAATCTTGAAGGATGACTTTGACCTTTCACCACTTAAATTTTGCAACTCCATAAGATACACTTGCATGCCAAATATCAAATTGCGATTTTTAATATTGCAAAAGTTATGGCCTATGTTAAAGTTTTCAGACGGACGGACTGCCATACAGTTTAACTGCTATTTTGCCACCCTACCGGGGGCATAAAAATAAACAAGAAATATCTTTAAAAAAGATATACGGCGTAAATAGTTTAATGAATGAGATCAAGGATAGCGAATGTCTTTTTCTGTGCAGTTCTTAGCTGCATCACACGCAGTACGGGATGTTACGGGGAGTTTTCGCGGCTTATTTTACATTATAACATATTGCTGGTCATAAACCTATAGATACAAAACAGAAAACCAAAAGAAGAATGGAAGTGAAATTTAAACATATGAGTCAACCGGCCACACGAGAAGTATCCGTATTTATAGGCGCGTTCTTCGAACAAACCTGTTTTAGTGGTTTGTCGGGCATTGCTATTTGATTCGATTATAAACAGTATCAATTATCATCGTGCTAATGCTTAAAGTGATATTATGGGCATTTTGCACTGTTGAATTGAGCTGAAAAGAATTAACAGGTCAAAATAGTTAGTTAAAATGTGGTTACTGATTAATTATCTGCAACTCACCTTGCTACCAGTTGTTTATAAAAATATATTTTATATTCGATATTCTTACGTGACCCACCCAGTCCTGTAAGCTGAAATGATCCGTAAAACAATTTCGTGTCTTTGTGTCGTATGAACAAATCTGCACTAAAACTAAATTTAGGTTCAACTCGTAAACGCATGATCAGTTGTCAAACGAAAGTACGGTTGATATTCAAATGCATTATTTTTCTCTTTCTGGTATATTGTTTTAGTATGATGATGCTGCATTAATTAATATAAGTGTATATGAAGTAGAAACATCAAAAATAATCAACGGTTGCAATAGACACCTATAAACTTTTACATGCTCATAATATCACTTTAGTACATTAGGCAATATGGACGAATGATTATTGCTAAATTTATCAACAATAATATTTATCATTGTATTGTTGAAAACACATTAAGAATCTATTATTTACATACCATAATTATATTGCTGAATATCTTCATTTAACACATTTCTGGTCTAAAGAAAATTCCAGGTCACCTAGTTCACGGATAGCGTCTTTGTTATATAACGATCATTTTACTGGCCGCCAACTCCGGTGATGACCTGTATATAAACTCTGAATGTCCGCGAATTGACCCGATATACCTCGCGGGTTGAAATGCAATGCTTTAAAGTGAGGCCTCGCTTCCATTGCTCTTTATACTTTTACATGTTAACATGTTGACAGGAATAAGGAAGTAAGTACTAAATATGAGAACATAGCCTTTTAAGTATAAACGCTCTTGCGCTGGTAATACTCTGAAAATAAAAGGTGTACGCACAAACTGTATTGATGTCGAGAATTGAGTGTAAAACTGTTCTATCTATTAAGCCTTTTCATTCGAGATAAAATTGTTTCATACAGTAAAACAGTGTTACAAAGACGCGGATATGTTTCCAATGTTCTGGTGGTATACTCAAATCAGCCAATGGAATAAATGAAGTGTATTCATTCGTACCTAGCCGCGGGAAATTTTATTGGAATTTTATTGGACACTTACAAAGGTCAGGCTAAGGTGAAAAGCTGGCTTATGCAGCTTACGCCGAATAAAAAAAACAGGCATGACTTCAGTAATTTTAAGTGGGAGACTGTCCCCCTTAATAGTTTTGACTAAAACAATGTGAGAATTAACAACTTAAAATGTATGACTATATAATTTTAAATGTGATTCTCTGCAACTTTAACTGTAAAACAATACAACTTTTAACATGACACTAAACAACTTAAAATATGAGACTGTACACATTTAAATGTGCATAACTTATTACGCAAGACTAAACAACTTTAAAGGATAGACAATACAACAAATCATAAGACACGATACTGTAAGTATATGAGTACTTGATCACACATGTTTTACCTATGGATTAGACAGAAATGCAAAAACAGATGAAAGTCTATGGTGAATTAAGTATATGATACTCTGTCTTGCTACCAGGGGCCATTATACTAGTAATTATAGCCTATTCTGGTTAAATCTATTATATGTACGTGATATTGAATCGATACTAGTTGATGTCTACATTTTATGCCATTGTTTTTGTAAGACAGACCTTAGATGTAATCTTTAGTCACTGGCGTTGAAAGTGTGTGCATAAGGATATGAAAGCAGTGCATAATACTGATTTTGTCTTTGCAAACATCAGGTTTCTAATTTAAATAAAAATCTTAATCAGTTATTCGTGAACACAAATATTTAACAATTTATAATTTTTGATGTGTATTTTAATTATACTAAGTTTCAACTTATAGGGCTTAATAAGGCAAGTAACTCATTGTTGCAACCTATCAAACACTTTTTTTGGCAAATATTGCATAGTAAATTTTAACCAGTAAATATTTATAAAAAACTTTTTGAGGAATGGGGCTGAATTTAGGCCCAATCTTTGACACAATTAATAACACTGTACGGTCTCACCTGAAGCTCAGAAGCTGAGCTGATATGCTGGCCTCGTGGATATTGTTAAGGGCCGAGTTTGAGTTCTGATTAACTTCAGGTTGAGAGTCAAAGAGCTACTGGACCATACAACAAAACTGGAGTCATGTTTTCAAGCCTTCTTTAGTCTCAATTCAATGCAATGCCCTTTTGGCTCGGAGTGCAAAGTGCTGGTAACAAAACCGGATGTGTTTACTTTTAGCAACTTGTTTTCAATAATGGGCGGAATTCGCGTCTGAGGCGCACCACATAAATAAATTGTGCGCTGAGGACAGTCCGTAACACTACTACTGTCCTAACTATTTACAGCAGAAACACTTCTGAATGAATCGTTTCGATTGTTCCTTGATTTGCTCTCGTTCCTTGCTAAATATATAGATGCACAGTCTTATAAAGAATGAAACAAATTATTCAACGTTTAATTCTTTGTGAGATTCTTCATGATGTCCACAGCGAGAACTATCTGTTAGCGTTACCTGTTAGCGTTACCATAAGTGCTGCTATTCAACGTTTAATCCTTCGTGAGATTCTTCGTGATGTCCACAGCGAGAACTAACTGTTAGCGTTAACTGTTTGCGTTACCATATGTTCTGCTATAACGTCTCGCTTCTGTAACACTCATCCCACTCGGGCAATAGAGCTAAACAAAACTACTCGGGCTTGCTTGGGGAAATCTCGACGCGGACATTTTGGTTGTTCATAACAGCGCGTGAAAACTTGACGTGCTGAGGATTTATTGCAGAACAGACTTGTGTAACGATGCTGACCCTTTGTGGCCAGAGGTCCAGTGGGAGGAGCTAGGGATCAGGGGAGGGAAAGGATGGTTCTGTATTGGGGCTCCTGCAGGCCGGACTTGTGCTGTTGCTTGGCCAACTCGATATCAATGCTGGTGCTCTCCTGAAAACAACAACACTAGAGTGGGGGATATGAACTTGTAATACATTTTTATATTACAATGTATAATACACTACATATATGCCTCTTGATTGGATGTGAAGGTTTTCAACAGCAAACCATAATTATCTGAATTTCTAATTTGGCATTTCATTGGTGCCTTGTCCTAAATAGCAATTAATGAAAATTAATGCAATTAAACCATTTCATATTCAAACATTAAAAGAGTTGGATATGCTTTTATAACCTGTTAATTCATAATTATTATTCTTACTTAACTTTCAGTGTAATTTTATAAGCCAAATTGCTGCTCATCAATATTAGAAGCTTTCGTCCCAGATTAGCATGTGAAATCCACATAAGCAAATCAGGGAGGACACTTTCTGACGATACTGGATTTTCACAAAAGAAGATACTTATTTTCAACAAAACATACCTTTAAAGAGGTAATTGTTGTCCCTAAGTAGCCTGTGCGGACTGCACAGGCTAATCTGGGACTACAATCTAAGCACATGCATTAAGCCCTTTTATTTCACAGCGTGGCTCATTGATGTTTTTAGCCAGTTTTTTTCCTGCATAACAGCAAAAAAGAATGGACAATCATCTAGTTAAAAATAATAAATTGTTTATTGTACTCATAATCATTATCGGTTAACTTTTACAATTGTTTCACAGAGGTTTTACTGTTAATACAAATTTCAACAAGCAAATTCGTCCAATTGATATCCCGGCGAATATGCTTCTGGACACAAAAGTGTTATATTTATCACTCAAAAAAGCATTTTTTCAAAATACAAAGGGCCATAACTCTGTTATTTACCAGGCTTGGCGAAATTGCCGGTCCGCCGGTCCTGACCGGCAGATTTCAATTTGGTCCGGCAGGTTTAACAAGAATGTCGGTCCTGGTGACCGGCAAAATGTGAAATGATTGCAAACAAATCTTTTTTTTTTCAAGTTGAAAATTCGAAGAGCAAATCGCTTACTACATCATGAAAATGAAATCGCTCGTTGTTTTGATGTTTGCTGTAGGTTTGTTACGTACAATTAGCAAATCCAACTTGTTACACAACACCTACTTTAAACTCGTTTGCAAAATCGCCAACTGCGTTCTAACAAAAAAGATCTTGATAGCTTTTACATATTTTTCGAGTAGGATAAGGACAATAAAATATGGTATCGTGATCAACACAACCATATGCATACGCCATTTTTCATAAGTGTAAAGAGTACAGTGCATTATGGGGCAGAGCTTTCATTGGACGAGCGAATTTAAATTTAGATTGAATGCAATACGATACATGTACAAAGAAATGTTTTTATTGCATCATATGCAGTGCCATGTAAAAAAACGTGCTTCCCGGGGACTTTCTGATACTGGTCAAAAATGAAAATGAATCTCTGTTAACAATTACACTGCGTTAGCATGTAAATAAATCGTCTTTTTTATTTAAATAATTACTAGTAAACGTTCTGAAAAATGAAATGCCTTAATCATTAAATGTCAGGTAACGTGTTTTGTACTGTGCGCAGTATATTTTAACAGCCGCTCCAAACTGCAATCATATTAAAGTAAGAATGTTTAAATCGTTTCGAATAACTTTAATTTGATAATTCTTCGGCTTGCACATACGTTATTGAAATTATCGCACCGAACCGTTCTAATAGGGAATACATGTAATAAAAACTGACACGCGAATTTTTCAAAACATGATTGACATTACACAACCGATTAACACCAATTAGCTGCCAGTGTAACCTCTAAGCGATCAAAATCAATTTAACGGCCGGTTGAATAAAGAGATCAAGATGTGATCGCTGCCATTTTTGAATTTTCTAGTTAAGTTGTTGTTGCTTTACGGGCCGGCTAAATTTTCTCCGGACCGGCACATTTTCTGAAATGCCTGTCCGGATGACCGGCAGATTTTTTCTAATTTCGCCATGCCTGATTTACAGATGGTGTACAACGCCGTTTAGCGTGCATCATTCTCTTATCAATATATATACTCATACCAAGTTTCAATGCAATCCGCTAAAGCACTTCCAAGATATGGCTCCGAACGAATGGACGGACGGAAAGACAGACGGACAGACAACGCCAAAACAATATCTATCCACCTATGGCGGGGGATAATAATAAATGGGAGGCAACAACTTCATATTAATGTATTCCCAAAGTTACAAAATCACACACACCATTTTTACCATGCCTTTACAGGTCTTTGGTGTTAAACTCTGTTTAATTTCACACTAGACAACAGTTCCAAAGTAAATCATCATGTCATAAAAGTTGTAAGACATATTACAAATTAATAAAATATGAAACAATTTAATGGCAACAACTTACTGCTGGTACATATTGACAGTTCTCTCCCTTGTTAGTGTAAGCAAAATTAATTAAAGGCCACAATATACTAAATGATTTCCCTATATAATTCAATGTAAAAGCGACAACTTTAAGAGAAAATAAATGCAACATTTAGAACATAGAGACCACCATAACCATACTTTTTCTGAAAGTTCATTCTAAGCTGAATAGATTTAAGCAATAAAAAAGATATGTCATATCAAAACCAAACATTAACTTTACTCAAGTCAAACTCTACTTCTTTTGCGCCTTAGATTTTCCGGCCATTTTCTAGTGCAATGTAACTGTTTACAGGCCAAATTTTTATACTGAAGTCTCTAACTTTATCATATGTCAGGGATTAAGTAGCGAGCATCTTTTCTCTCCCTTCCAATATATCCAAGAGATAAAGCAAGAACACCAGTCTAAAGTGTTAATCATGGCTTCGAGTAAAATATGATTTTTTTTGTGAGTATAGCATTACATGAAACGATTATTTAGTATAATGTAACCTATAGGGCAACCTGAACTGTTTAAAATGCAAAAAATATGCACTTCCTTATCATTTTTCATCTATCCTCAATGTGCATGCCAAATTGCAGATCAATCCTCCACGTAGAAATGTTTGAACAATGAAAATTATTATAATAATGCCTGATAAGACATATGGCTTCCATTGTCGGTGCTTAGATTTATAAAGGGCTTTCAAGAGCAAATAACATTAACTTATATAACAGAATATAGTAAATATACTGTAAACTTCTTATATGCTATATCGTAGAAGAAATATAATATTATTAAAACGTGTTTGGGCTTCTTTCAGTGCGAAATTGTGAGTTTAGAGGTGCTCAATACGAGTTTCTTTACTTATTATTATCCCCCGCCATAGGCGGAGAGATATTGTTTTGGCATTGTCTGTCAGTCCTTCCGTCCGTCTGTCCGGAGCCATATCTTGTAAGTGCTTTGGCGGATTTCATTGAAACTTGGTATGAGTATGCATATGGATAAGAGGATGATGCATGCCAAATGGCATTGTACACCATCAGTTAATAATAGAGATATGGCCATTTGTTTCTTGAAAAATGCTTTTTGTGTGTCCGGAGCCATATTTTTAAAGTGCTTTGGCAGATTTTATTGAAACATGAAATGAGTATATATATGGATAAGAGGATGATGCACGCCAAATGACATTGTACACCATCTGTTAATAACGGAGTTATGGCCCTTTGTATCTTGAAACCATGTTGTTTTGAGTGTCAAATATAATACTTTTGTGTCCAGAAGCATATTGGCGTGGGCAGCAATTCAACGAAATGCTTGTTTTAATTATTTTCCCATACAAATTTTCCCATTTAATTATTTTTCTTTACACTTTTCAATACTCGTTAACTCCATAAAACAAAACACATTTATTCCATGAAACTAACAAGAACGCATAATATCCCGTGAAAAAATGGTGGTTTTATGTAAATCATGCTCCTTTGTGACGGGGCCTGTTTTGACAAAAAAAAAACAACACTGTATACACAATGAAAACTTAACACCTCCTCGCAAACATACTCTATACGGCATTTGATGGAATAGATTCCAATCAAATAGGCATAATTGAATATCTCACAGCTTTATAAAAACTCAAAGCCTGCATGGGGATGACAGAAATTATTGTGGTGTTGTGTTTCTGAGGTGTCTGTATCGGTAAGTTGGAAAGCATCAAGCTGGAGAAGGGTTTGAGTTATTGATCATCAAGCAAAATGAGTTGTACTGTAAACACGATATACACAAAAATAGACGCCATTTTACCTTCTGTGAAATCATATCATATCATTCTCGTCTACTTAACTTATTTATACACTGCAAAAAAAATATTATTTGCGGGACATTATTTTTTATTGATTTTAAGGGTTGAACAATCCACAAATTAAATACAAATATACTGGAAAATAACTGACACAAATTCCATATTTATTGTTTCCGAACTGAGAAAGTCACGCATTAACTACCACGTCCATGAGTCTTTTTTAACCACGAAATAACATGCGGACGAGTATATATGATTTTACAAAAAACAAACAATTTAAAAGGATATTTTACCTTATGTAAATTCATACCATTCTTTTCCACTTCATCTTAATAAACAGGAAATACACAAGCAGGGCTTTTCCTTGAGTATTTATGGGTCTGTTAAACGGACCCATACCCAAAGCGTGTTATATGCTGATCCTTATGAAAATTATATCTCAATTAAACAAAGTTTATAACTATTATAATAGGATTTTATTCCTATCATTTGAAGTATTATTAATACTTATATTAAATGTGTTTTTCCCAAATCAATGGACTTTTAGCATGAAACAAATTCAAAATCCCAAAATTGCATTTTTTCCCAAAGTGGAGAAGAAAGGGCCTGACAAAGCGTCTCTTTTACCTTCTGCTTCATGCTTGTCCCCCACATCCTCAACATCGTTGTCTCGACCCAGCAGCAACTGGAGCAACAGAGTAGCTCGATGTATTTCTTGTATGTATATTTAGGACTCACACACATTTACATAAATGTAATAAAAAAAGTATAAGACATGTTCAACATCATAAAATATGGCAAATTAATCAATCTCACATCAAGTGTTACCTTTCTGTAAACATTGCTTAAAATATCAATATACACTCCTCCAAAGATAACTTAAACAATGTCATACTTTATTAAAAAAGTATTCATCCATATACATTTCTTACATGGCATCATGGTGTTTAT
The DNA here is from genome assembly GCF_020536995.1 of Dreissena polymorpha. Lineage (NCBI taxonomy): Eukaryota > Metazoa > Mollusca > Bivalvia > Myida > Dreissenidae > Dreissena > Dreissena polymorpha. The sequence continues at coordinate 22,980,604 of NC_068356.1, read as the reverse complement.
AGAAATGAAAGTCTAAAAATAGCCTCAGTTGCTATGTACATGTGCATATATGTAGAAATATTAAATTTTCAGTTGAAATGCTTTGTTTTTTTCATGCAAAGTTTACAAGAACTAAATGTTAGGACCATAATGACACAAAGGTTATGACAATATAACATAGTATGCATTACATCTTATGTTCCAACAAAAACCCTCACATTGTATAAAAAGATAACAATATGTGCACATAAATTATTTGTATCTTTAACTACACACACAATGTTGTATTGTTACATCACACACTACTGTGTTTGTATGCTAAACAACACATTGTCATTGAAATACTAATCACTAATTACAACAGCTAATACATACATGTACACACTATTCCACTCTGAACACCAGGATGGAGTCGTCCCACCCCTGTCCCACAATGATGGAGGATGTAGTGCTGCTGTAGCAGACTGACCATGGCCTCCTCACTCCATCCTCCTGAGTAGCCAGTGTAGCCAGCGTAGTCAGCTTACTCTGCCCATCCCAGCCCACCTGTAGTACAGTGTGGGACCAGGTTCCACAGACCAGCACCTGGCCTGCAGGGGTCACATGTACACCATCTAGGCCATCTAGTGCTGGGTCTGTGTATGTAGCCAGGAGTGTGCCATCCCTGGCCAGGGTGTGAAGCTTGTAGTAGCTGATGATGTACAGCCTGTCCCCTGTGGGACTCACAGCACACTTCCTTACTGCAAAACAGAGTAACATCAAGATATTGAATTACTGTAAATATTAAATAATCTTATTAAACATACTGCAGTGATATTGTATTACGCATATGTTGCTATAAAGAGGCCTTTACACATCTAAAATATATGCATACATTTCAATGATTCAATAGTTAAGGTTCATGTAGAGGCTTCATTTTGAAAAATGTGGGACCCCTAGCATTGAACTCAAATTTGACTAAAGGAAGAGTGCCACATTGATAATGTATACATATATGCTTTAATGGATGTTTTTTCTTCAAACTGCTACCAATTTTGTACATCAACGTATCATAACATCCACAAAATCAATCAAAATACAAAGAGATTATAACACTAAAATATACATTGTTTTCAAAAATCTGAATCATGTTTATTCCACGTATTTCGGCGGAAAATTATATAACTAGTGAATGATATCGACATTGACGAGGGCAAGTTACGCTTAAATAGTAAAAAAAGTTTGCATATCTAGAAATATCAAAACTCGAACACATGTCATTTCATCACCATGGGAGCAGCCATTTTTAAATTAATAAAATAGAAAGAAACATGCTAAAAACTCACTCATCGCCTAATTGACATTCCATACGGTTGACGATGACAAATGCATTGGATTGTAATCTTTCCGTTGATGTTTGCAAACTGCACGATCAGACCTCATAAACACTCAAAAGAATAACTATGTAAGAAGCATTTCACCAATGTTTACAATCGTTGTCGAATCACATATACTTTATTATTGCGCATAAAATAGTACGCTTACAGACTGACAGAAAGATCTAGATTACTCCGTTCAATTCATCACGGTATACTATTCTATTGATAATATATAATAATACATCGCTTTAACAATCTAAAAGTAGTAATAATTCTTTTAAACGGAGTTTTTAATAACGAAAGTGAAAACAACGGAAGTTGGTTGGATATTCTGTGAGATGCACTTCGGCTCCAGAAAAACAATACAAATTAACTAAAAAGACGTGTGGGGGACAATTTTCAGCTGGAAACTATTTCAAATAGGGTAAGTGATGATATCTCTACGCGGTCATTTCTGTTATTTAGTGCGATCTCTTGCTGATTAATGTTAATAGTTGTTTTACAAGTTGCCACCAAACTGTCAAAATAAGCATGTGTTATCTCAGGTATGTGTATACACATACCCGGTTTTCTCACCACTGCACGTGGTTTCGACCGATTTGTTTTGCACGTTTTTCTACGGATCACAGCGATAGCCACGCTTTCAAATGGGTAGAAGGAATCGAAATATAAAATCAATCGTTTTGCCAATTTCTTTATATTCCTTTACAATTTTATATGTCGTCTGCAATCTATTTCAATTTGAGATGGTTTAAAATTTGCAATTTGGTTGAGAGGTAAATAACAAAATTGTTAAGCCTTTGAAATAGAATTGTGACTCTTATTATCCACCATACCTGGATTGTTAAAAAGTAGTTACGTTTTAGTTATTTTTAGAACTATGTTTAGGATATTTATCCAAAAAAGGCAGTTGAATAAAAACTCATTTGTTGTTTTATGACAATAATTTTCTGTGAAATGTTGCTAACTTGACCTTGTATATGTATATAGCTTTGTATTTATTCAACTTAAGGTAGTGCATATCATTCCTAACTTTAGATTGAGATTTTGTAAATTAGTGTAAAAAGTATTGGTTTTAAACCAAAATACGAATAACGCACACAAATATTGAATGTCAAAAATGTGTTTATGTTATTCTATCCGTCTTTAGCTTTAAAATGATATATAGTTTGACCATATTGTACCACATTCAATGAAGAAAAACCAAAGCGAAGTTTTAATGAATTTTATCCCCCCCATGAACCTTAAGTGTGACAATAAACTTCAGTAGCAGAGCTATTTAGTTAACGTTTGACATGTTGAAATGCGACTGTTGAGTAAGATATGAATTTAAGTAAAACAATTACACAGATGAAAACAATTACACATACTGAAACAATTGCACAGTTCAATCAACAGGTAAACATAGTGTTCATGTACAATCATTAAACAACCACAAAATTAAGACAAGGTCAGAAAGTGTCTCTTTCCCAGGAACACAGTTTCTATTTATAGACATGCCATGTAGTGACAGTCAAAATACATCATTACTCATGATTATAAATCAATAATTCTGAAAACATGTATTATCTTGGCTACTGTAGCAATAAAATGGCACACATACATTATTGAACAATTACTTTTTATTATATCAGGGGGTTTTTGCTATGTAAAAATTGCCCTAAAAGGTACCCGATTCCAAACCAATATTGAACAAAAAAAAAATCCCAATTTCCATTGATGTCTTTTTTTTTTAAAGAAAGAAGTGTCTTATGCTTATTATATATGAATTGTATTTTATAATAACCTTACAAAGTATATAACTATAAATTATATGACTTTTTTCCAAACTGGCAAGGTAAAGGCCTGATGTGGGACAATTTGGCATATATGGCAAGCATGTAACGCTGCACAAAATGCCTAGAAATCATGCCACGAAAACCGCATGGTTTAGAGCTATAAGCAGGCAAGATGCGACGCCAAACGGGTAGGTATCATTAGTGTATTGATATCTTATTTGTTAATGTACATAAATATCGTATTTGTAGGAGTATTACACCATGTAGATGGCAAGCATTATTATTATTAACATTTTATTTAGTATTAATCGGTAAGAAAAAAATTAATTTAATATGGCCTAATGTTTTGACATTTTACACCATGCTTTGCTAATCTCAAACTTGAATGATTAATTTGAGCAGACTGTCATTGCATATTTATGTTACCAGAACAGACCAATGTGAATACCAACAATCATTTCTTCTATTCCATGAATGCCCAAAATTGTATTATAATAAAATTAAATGCCATTTATAATGAAAAACGTGTTCTTATTAATACAACATTGAACTATTTTTTCAATCTATATTGCTTGGTTTACTTACAGTAGATACAACACCAACACCCTGCCCCACTGTAACATATTAAATTTGTGGCCATGTTACACACAAACTAGCATTTTTCATTTATCGCTATGGCAAATTTAAGGTGTGCTGGCTGCTAATAAATTTTATTTAATTTTTTCAGTATTTATTTAAACCCTTTTACATATATTGATGTTGCAGATACACCAGGGTATGCTCTAATCATTGGTGGATAGAAATGGTCCAAACGCTATGAACAGGAACAAGGTACCAACAAAATACCACGGGCAAAAGATCATTTCAATCTAGAAAGTAGACATGTAAATCTCTAATAAAGGTGATGAATTGCCGTTTTAGCCTTTCAACCCGTTTTAAATTATTTCTGCTTCTCATGTTTTTCACAGTATGTGAATATAATATAAACAAGGGCTGTTTGGAAAAAAATGCATGCGCCCCATATGGGCTGTCATTTGTAGTGGCAGCCATTGTGTGAATGCGTTTTTTGTCACTGTGACCTTGACCTTTGACCTAGTGACCTGAAAATTAATAGGGGTCATCTGCCAGTCATGATCAATATACCTATGAAGTTTCATGATCCTAGGTTAATTATTCTTGAGTTATCATCAGGAAACCATTTTACTGAGTCACTGTGACCTTGACCTTTGACCTAGTGACCTGACAATTAATAGGGGTCATCTGCAAGTCATTATCAATGTACCTATGAAGTGTAATGATCCTAGGCGTAAGTGTTCTTGAGTTATCGTCCGGAAACCATTTTACTATTTCAAGTCACTGTGACCTTGACCTTTGACCTAGTGAGCTGAAAATCAATAGATATTATCTGCCAGTCATTATCACTGTACCTGTGAAGTTTCATGATCCTAGGCATAAGCATTCTTGAGTTATCATCCTTACTATTTTACTGTTTCGAGTCACTGTGACCTTGAACTTTGACCTAGTGACCTGAAAATCAAAAGGGTCATCTGCCAGTCAAGATCAATGTTTCCATGAAGTTTTATGATCCTAGGCCTAAGCATTCTTGAGTTATCATCCGGAAACCATTTTACTATTTCAAGTCACTGTGACCTTGACCTTTGACCTATTGACATGAAAATCAATAGGGGTCATCTGCCAGTCATGATCAATGTACCTATTAAGTTTCATGATCCTAGGCCTAAGCGTTCTTGAGTTATCATCCAGAAACCATCTGACGGACAGACCGACCAACATGTGCAAAACAATATACCCCCCTCTTCTTCAAAGGGGGGCATAATAATATATGCAATAAAAATTAATTAATTATAGACCACGTATTTTTACTAAAACTTTTCATTAGAAAATAGTGCAAAAAACAACAACAGTTAAAAAATGTATGTTATATGACACTCGTATCATGCATATTCATACAAATATGTAGCACTATTATTCAATAACATTTCAAAACATCAAACCTATTTCTAGTTTATCACTTAGGCACTTGATTATTTGAATTTGAGTATGAAGTACCTCCTTTGAATATAAACTGTATTGTTATTTGCATTTAATCAGTATATTTGTTTGTTGTTGTATTTATATAAAAGAAACATGCATTCATATCTTGCCATTACTTTTTAATAGGTGTTTGAAAGTGCTTATCAGTCATAATGACTCTTCAAGTCCAACGAGTTAGAGTAATTCCAGGGATCAGATTGAATGATTTCATGGGTAATAATATCAATATTATATCGTCTCCAAAAATGGCTATTTATTCTTTATAAGGTTTGGCATTAATGTATATATTTATGTAGATATAATTTTAACTCAACAGTAACATGCCTCTAGTACAAAGATTCTTAAGATTAACAAACACTTTTTTAATATGGACATGAATGGTTTTTGTGAGAACAAAACATAACATACTTTATGTGGTAGGACTAGGAAATTAATATTAACTTTATTGAAAACCATTAAATAAACATTAAGATTAATGTATGTATAATAATATACTTATTTATTTTAGCTAGACTGCATCCAAAGCCTTAGGCTTATTGAGATACTCTCAAGTCTGTTTCCTGGGAAGAACCAGTACATAGTGTTTTTGTAAATATCATGAGAACCCTCCCCAAGAAGAGATCAAACCTGTGGCCTCCCAATGGCTAGGCAGGCACCATATCTACAATGCCACAACAAGATTATTAAACAATACAATATATAAATAAATAAATAAATATACATATAAGAGTTATGTATTCCATTTATGCCAGGTCACATGCTGATGACACCAGTGTCGGTGATGGCAGCTCTGAAAGTGTCAGTGGGCAGGAATCTCCTGACGAGCATGAAATCTCCACAAATAACAAACAAGAGGGCCATGATAGCCCTGTATCACTCCACTGCTGAAGAAAAGGCTGAAACAAATATTCTTGGCATGTGCAAATACTTAAATATAGGCCCTAGTTAAGCACATGTACACTTTTGTGACACCCTGGTCTGGGTCAAATTTAACCTCAGGGGCATAATTTGAGCAAACGTTGTAGAGGACTACTATATCTCACTACATACAAAATGTGGTAGCCCTAGGTCCTATAGTTTAGGACAAGAATATTTTAAAACTTTTCACAAAATAAGCAAGATATGAGCGTATATAATGTTCAATTTTGTGACCCGCGGGTCAAATTTGACCCAAAGGGCATAATTTGAACAAACTTGGTATAAGAGGACTATAAGAATGATGTAACTGCATACCAAATTTGGTAGCAATAGTCCAAATGGTTTTTGACAAGAAGATTTTTTTAAAGATTTTACAAAATAGGCGCTTTATACGCATTTATTCAATTTTGTGAATCCCCGGGGCAGGGTTAAAGTTGACCCAGAGGCATTATTTGAACAAATGTGGTAGAAGTTTATTAGATGTCTATTATATATGTAACATACCAAATTTGGTAGCCCTAGGCCCAATGGTTATGGACAAGAAGATTTTTAAAGTTTTCGCAAAAAAGGCCCCATTAGTGTCAATTTTGTGACCCCCGGGGCAGGATTAAATTTGACCCCATGGATAAAATTTGAACAGATTTGGAAGAGGACTATTAGATGTCACTACATATCAAATTTGACAGCCCTATACCGGATGGTTATGGACAAGAAGATTTTTTAAGTTTTCACAAAATAGACCTTATATACAGTACAGCCAAAGCGGCACAAACATAATCCGCGGCTACGCCATGGCCAGATTATTAGTCCGCGGTGGCCGAATCGTGTGTTCACGCGGCGTATCGCCGTGGCACTCGGCATCGATCCGCGCAACGACGCCGAGTCTGTATTAACCACGCGTACTTTCGCGGAGTAAATCCGCCGCATGCGTACGCGGCGGATCGAGTGAAAAGATATCCACCTACATGTACCTACATGTACATACATGTATGAGTAGCGTAGAATTAATTACGCGCAACTGTTTATGTTTCGTTCGATTATCATTATTAAATTTGTAATCCGAAACACACTTCCGAATTTTAATGCTTACGCGTCCTTTGGCAAATTCTAGCGTCAAATAAACAATGCTAAAATATCCTTTGTTTCATAAAAAGCGCGCGAAAATTATGCAGACATGTAGAAAGTCGTTTGGAAAGTTTGGGTGTATTTTGTGTTGTATAAATACATGAACATCACGTCAGGTGTAAATCGCGTGTTCAGTGGAGAAAAAAAACGCCCCGATGCCAAAATGTATTTGATACTTAAGGAAATATCGAGAATGTTTGTGTATCGTAAATATTTACCAGCTTTTGCTTTAAAACTGGAATATACGGGATTATCGGGTAATTAGTAACGATATTAACTGTATAATATGAACAAAATAAAACGTGTTTATATACGCATATTCAAACAATAGTTATAATAAGCTGATAATTAACAAAACTACAAATACGTCGTCACCGTCTTGATTATTGATGTGGCTTCAAACTGCTAATTTTCTCAGCTAAAATATAATAGCGGAATCAACATGCAATTAATTTATAAATCCACCATATGCTGGAGCCTTGACCACTTGTATGTGCGAAAACATAATTACGTGACCTTGTTTATGTGTGAAATACATACGCTACGGGCGGGCAACATCCTTAATAATTGGCCAGACACATTAGCTATGCTTACATGTATATGCTAATACAATCCGCGCACAATAAATTTATTATGATTTTAATTATTATTATAATTGTTCTTTCAAAATTTGTTAACTACATGTAACTAATAATTAAAAAAAAAAATATTTCATGATCGCATCGACTCGGCATCATGTCGCGGACCGCGGCATGCCTCGGCGGACAGATGCGAAGTTTCGCGGCAAAATGCGACTTGCCGCCGCATACTGACGCGGCTTCAACGACTGAAGCGGCATCCACTCGTTTCGCCTTGCCGCCGCGGATCGCGAAATACGTTTGTTCCGCTTTGGCTGTACTGTAAGCATGTGTTCAACTTTGTGACCCCGAGGCAGGGTCAAATTTGACCCAAGGGATAAAATTTGAACAAACTTGGTAGACAACTATAAGATGTCACTACATACCAAATTTGATAGCCCTAGGCCCGATGTTTATGGACAAGAAGATTTTTAAAGTTTTCACAAAATAGGCTCCATATAAGCGTATGTTCAATTTTGTGACCCCCACGGCAGGGTCAAATTTGACCCCAGGGGCATAATATAAACACACTTAGTAGAGGACTATAAGATGTCACTACATACCAAATTTGGTAGCCCTAGGCCCAATGGTTATGGACAAGCCATTTATAAGCATATATTCAATTTTGTGACCCCCGGGCAGTTTTAAATTTGACCCAGGGGCATATTGAACAAACTAAGAAGAGAACTATTAAATGTCACTACATGCCAAATTTGGTAGCCCTATGCCATACGGTTATGGACAAGAAGATTAAAAAAAAATCCCACAATAGGCCTTATATAAGCATATGTTCAATTTTGTGACCCTCGGAGCAGGGTCAAACTTGAACCCAGGGGCATAATTTGAACAAACTTGGTAGAGTACTTTAAGATGCTACTACATACCGAAGTTGGTAGCCCTATAGGCCCAATGGTTATGGACGAGAAGATTTGTAAAGTTTTCACAAAATAGACCCTATATAAGCAAATGTTCAATGTCGTGACCCCTGGGGAAGGGTCAAATTTGTCCCCAGGGGCATAATTTGAACAAATTTGGTAGAGGACTATTAGATGTCTTTACATACTTAATTTGATAGCCCTATGCCCAATAGTTATGGACGAGAAGATTTTGAAAGTTTTTACAAAATAGGCCTTATATAAGATTTTTTTTTTATTTTGTGACCCCCGGGGCAGGGTCAAATTTTACCCCAGGGGCATAATTTGAACAAATTTGAAAAAAGTTTACCTCAGGAACATTCCTGAGAAATTTCATCAGAATTGGACCAGTTGTTTAGGAGAATAAGATGCTTAAAGGAAAAGTTAGCGCACGGATGGACGCACGAAGGACACAGGACCATGATATAAGCCCCGCTGGCCTTTGACCAATGGAGGCAAAAATCAGAAATAACCATCAAATATGTTAATGCCTCACACGATAAAATCATGTTTTATACTGGCTTGCCAACTTTCGTTTTTTTTAATTCTTTGTTTTTGACATCGATTGAATTTGGTGCCTACGAGTTATGTTCTGAAAAACTGAAAACTGTTAAGATTGAGAAGGGCGTAAAAAAAGTTGACCTGTTGATGAGTTTCAATGACATAAAATAAATAAACAAATTATTTGAATTGTGATTCAACAAAATGAAAAAAAAAACCTCTTCATTGCAAGTACTGTATTGATAAATTTTTCAGAGGTGTCACCATTGATTACTTTCGGTGTGTTTAAACAATTTGTGTAGGTTTAATAAATATGCATATTTATTAAAATGCATATCCTGTAATATTTTTATAGATAAAAATCAACATCCCGAAAATGTCCAAGAAGTACTACCGGTACTTTATGTTTCTTTATAATGAACATTAGGACTAAACCACAGGTACGTGCATCAATAATCCCATTCCCCACCCACTCATATTTTTCTTTATTTATAAAAAAAGTATGCAACACAGCTTCTGAAGAAAATAACATTGGCTCCCGATGTTTGTATGTCCGTCAAAGTCACAAGAAAGTTTTATTTATTTTTCTTGACATTATTTTTCGAAAATGAGTTATTATTTAGCCGAAATATGATGATCTATCAACTGTAAATAATGTTTTCATACTGCAAGATTTGTACTGCAAGGAATGCAAATAAATTTATCACACCTCAGGCTCTGTTGATAAATGTGCTCAGGGCCCTCGTTTGGCCGTTTTTGGGGCCGAAATTCGGCCCCATTCCCACCTTAAAATAGTATACTTGTTTCCCCTATTTCACTTAAAAATTCCACCCTCCAAAACATTTTTTTTATTTTTTTTTTACTTTTATACCTATGTTGCCAGCTGGTATCTTGCTAAAAACCTTTGATGAAATGTATATTTATGTAAATTGCATTAAAATAGGGCAATATTAAGTGTTGAATGATTGGTGAAAAGATCTTGTAAAATTCCCCTTTTCGCCGAAAACGATGTGAAATTCCCCCCTCTAAGGGCCCCGGCCCCAATCCCCCAAAGTGTAGCAAGGGCCCTGGTGCTCAATCGGCTCTATGTATTTGTTCCAAGGGTTATTATTATCTTCACATTTATATAGCTCTCTCTGTTTATTATATATCCAAAACATGTTATTGCTGTTTCTCCTTAAAATAATACAGACAACACATTCCATAGAAATTTTCATTTGAACGTAAACTATGAATAAGAGAGGAACAAAATAATATGTGCAAAAGTTCACACCTTTTTATTTTGACAATACTGTGAGTCTTTTACTAAATTTTTAAAGTAAAATACTATTTTAAAGTATACAATTACATACAGTAGTTCAAAAGTTGTGTTCTATATATAATTAATCTTGCTAGTTAGTTATATACTGTCAGCAGAGTAATTCTACTACAACAATTTAAATCCTTGCTACATGTGCTATTTAATTCTTTATACGGCTTTCACTTAAGAAAATGTTCAATGAAATAAATCTAGGTTTCTAGGTATATTGTGTCTTTTACCTCAATATTTTGTTGGGGTTAATGTGAAGCCAATGGGCATTATACAAAAACTACGAAGATTACCACCATACAATGTCACATACAAAATAATTATCACCTAACCCATGCGTTTTGAGAGAATAATATTGTTTAACTCTTTATTATATAAGTAAATATTAAGCATGTGAAACAAGGACCGGTTATTTTTAACTCCAAATGTATGATTTGATCACACCTAGAAGAAGAAAACACTAACATGTTACACACCAAATATTGAACCCCTGAGCCTTGCGTGTCTGTGTTGTTAGGGATTATCAAAGACATTAATCTATATAAATCAGTTGACCCATGAAGCGCAAACAGTTTTGACCAGGGAGACATGCTTTGAGGAAACTTAGCAAAGAACCACTATATGGTTGGCATGCAACGCAACAAACCAAAGAGCCTTGCAGTTTCGGAGAATGATTATATTATTTATATTTATCAGGGGTTCTGAAATATGCTGTCCGAGTTGTCAGAGTCGTCTATTTCCCCTTCCGGACAAGCAGTTTTTGAAAGCTGACTTGTCCGGGGACAAGTAAAATTTCCGTGGTATTTTTTTTGAAAACAAAACTACTCTATTTTCCGAAAATAAATAGCTTATGATTAATCTGCGGACTGGCACACTTTTTCAACTGGAGGTAGGTTATTTTCCGATAATAATTATTTAATGTAGTAAACCAGTCCACGAGTATATATAGCAACAGCCAATCACGCATAAGAAAACAATTTTAATAGAGAAACCAGCACACATGTGTATAGCAACAGCCAATCACGCATTAGATAACACTTGTTGAACATTGCAAATGGCCGCATACATGTTCTAACGACCTGCATTCTATTTGTATATAATAAAACCACTTCAACGTCAATATAAAAAAGTGAAACTCCAGCTGCTGGAGCAGTATTGAATTTTCATTAAAACAATTAGTTGGTCCTTTATTTAAGGCAAGTGACCGATTGCCCAAACAGTACAAAACAGCACAATACAGCACAATACAAGCCAACATAAACACAAAATATGAATAAAGCTGGGGTCACCGCCTTGGAACGGTCAATGCAAAGCAACCTCACACTTGGCCCAGCAATATTCATAATACATTTAAGTGTAAATAAAATTTAACGTCATGGCATTGTAACTCAAATTAAACAATAATAAAAGGGAATTAAAATGCATTAAATTTAATTACTATTTTATTACTCAATTGCATTGAAGATACAAGAGTAACAGAGTTACAACTTTTTGACAAACGATCAAATAAAACTATTAACAATTGTCAACTACATTCCTTCTGGGCCAAGTGTGAGGTTGAACGCTCTATAACCAGGTTTAAACCCCCAATACTTTGCATTGACCGTTTCAAGGCGTTGACCCCAGCTTTATTCATACTATTTTAAGGTTGGTATGGGGCCGAATTTCGGCCCCAAAAACGGCCAAACAAGGGCCCTGAGCACATTTATCAACAGAGCCTGAGATGTAATAAATTTATTTGCATTCCTTGCAGTACAAATCTTGCAGTATGAAAACATTATTTACACCAGAGATCATATTATTTTCGGTTTTGTCGGTCCTAGACCGATTGGGGTCATGAAAGACCGATTGAAAATCCCAAACAGTCGGTCCGATTCTGTTTGCTATTAAAATTCCCATGTCATGAAATCGATTACACAGTGTACATGCTAACACACCTTAATGACATTCTTATCTCGATTAGGTGTGATAAACCATTTGCTGCAGTCTCTAAACCGGTCAGGACCTGTTTATTGCACGTCAGGCCAAGAATCAAAATCTTGTGAACAGCGGATTAAAGACGCATCCAAAAAGACGCGTCTGAATGCACGCGCTGTAACTAAACAAAACATGCTGATACATTTTCCACCAGCGTAATAATCGGGTAATATAATTATGAATGAAAGTTGCGGATCTGATCGACAGAACAGCCGAAAGTTATTTTTATGCGCGGAACTTCACATAAAATAGTACACAAGAAAAATAATATACATTGAATAAATCTTTAGTAAAACCGTGTTAGAATCGAAATAATTCGTGTACTTTATACTTTGTTGTTGAATAACTCACGACCGGAAAATTAGATGCGTGGTTTCAAATGCTTCGCTCTCGTGATTAAATCCCTACGCATCTAAACTATCGCCCGTGGGTTATTTGACAACAAATTATTTCTTAATTATTTGGTTTGTTGTTGTCAGTAGCCAACCTACGCACAGACATTTGTTTGGTTCAGTGCATGTTTGTAAGCTATTATCGAGTCGACAACAATTTTAATCATCGGTATAGACTTACACAGATTAATAATATTGACAACGATAAAAAAGTCTGATAAAACAGCACACGAAACAACAATGAAATACCAAATGATAAAACCAGTTGAGAAAACTCGTTCCATTTCAAAAAAAATGCCTAAGGGAATTTTACTTGTACAGGTATTATACCACCTTCATGAATGGCAAAATCAATGGTATATATTTTAAAGTAATTTGTCATGATTTCGGATACTCATCCCCATTTATATCCGGACCGATTGATGTTGCGGGAAAATATGAACCCTGATTTACACATCCTGATAACATTAGGCCAGCATTATTTATTTTTACCGGAAATTTTTCAAAAAGAAGTACTGACTGAATGACAACTATATTGAACAGTTTGGATCCTGATCGGACTGCTCTTTTGGAGCCAAAATAGTCGCAATCACCCCAAGGTCCAATTTCCTGTTATGTGGCTCATTTTTTCTCATGATTGATACAAATTATTATGATGTAAAGCAAGTCTGTTGTATATTAAATAGTAATTTTTAGTGTGCATATTCCACCCATGGACGAAAGTTACAAAGTTGGTTGTTATTTAAAGCTATTAAACAATTTAAAAAGTTTTCAATTCATTTTTATTTAAGTCAATCGCATGCTATATTTGTTATAAACATACATATGATTAACACTCAACAAAAGTTTAACGATCACAATAATACACTACACACCTGGCGTGGTTAATGGTCTCTATTGAAGCAATATAGTATAATACATGCAAAAGGTGCTTTTACATATAAATATATATAAAAATATGTTTACTATTATTATAAAAAGCTTCTACAACAGTGTAATAAGATATACAGTACAGCCAAGGCGGCACAAACATAATCCGCGGCTACGCCACGGCCAGATTATTAGTATGCGGCGGCCGAATCGTGTGTTCACGCGGCGTATCGCCGTGGCACTCGGCATGGATCCGAGCAAAGACGCCGAGTCTGTATTAACCTCGCGTACTTTCGCGGAGTAAATCCGCCGCATACGTACGCGGCGGATCGAGTGAAAAGATATCCACCTACATGTACATACATGTATGTGTAGCGTAGAATTAATTACATGCAACTGTTAATGTTTCGTTCGATTATCATTCTTAAATTTGTAATCCAAAACACACTTCCAAATGTTAATGCTTATGCGACCTTTGGCAAATTCTAGCTTCAAATAAACAGTGCTAAAATATCCTTTGTTTCATAAAAAGCGCGCGAAAATTATGCAGACATGTAGAACATCGTTTGGAAAGTTTGTGTGTATTTTGTGTTGTATAAATACATGAACATAAAGTCAGGCGTAAACCGCGTGTTCAGTGGGAAACAAAACGCCCCGAATAGACGTTATTTCATCATCTCTATAAATAGTAACAAATGCCAAAATGTATTTGATACTTAAGGAAATATCGAGAATGTTTGTGTATCGTAAATATTTACCAGCATTTGCTTTAAAACTGGAATATACGGGATTATCAGGTAATTAGTAGCGATATTAACTGAATAATATGAACAAAATAAAACGTGTTTATATACGCATATTCAAACAATAGTTATAATAAGCTGATAATTAACAAAACAACAAATACGTCATCACCGTCTTGATTATTGATGTGGCTTCAAACTGCTAATTTTCTCAGCTTAAATATAATAGCAAAATCAACATGCAATTAATTTATAAATCCACCATATGCTGGAGCCCTGACCACTCGTATGTGCGAAAACATAAATACATGACCTTGTTTATGTGTGAAATACATACACTACGGGCAGGAAACAAACTTAATTGGCCAGACACATTAACTATGCTTACATGTATATGCTAATACAATCCGCGCACAATAAATTTATTATGATTTTAATTATTATTATAATAGTTCTTTCAAAATTTGTTAACTACGTGTAACTAATAAATTTAAAAATATTTTTTATTTCATGATGCGCATCGACTCGGCATCATGTAGCGGATCGCGGCATGCCTCGGCGGACAGATGCGAAGTTTCGCGGCGAAATGCGACTTGCCGCCGCATACTGACGCGGCTTCAACGACTGACGCGGCATCGACTCGTTTCGCCTTGTCGCCGCGGATCACGAAATACGTTTGTTCCGCTTTGGCTGTACTGTATAAAACACTTAAAGGTTAATGCAAGCATACATGAGGTTAAATTGGCTAAATTTTAAATTTTCAAAAATAAAAAAAATAATCAGTTTAGACAGTTTTATTTTTATTTTTTTGGTAGACTGCTTACTTTTCATGATTTTATTTTTATTTTATTTATTTATCCCCCTCTCAATTTTTTTGAAAATTACCCGTAAAAAAATAATGCTGGCCTAATGTTATTAGGATGAATCCACCATGATTCTTACCTGTAGCAGAAGCTGATGTATCCTTATAAAGTCTGCAGACTTGTTTGCCACTCAATGTGAACTTGTACAGAGCAGTACCAGAGCTGATATATAGGTCACCCTGGTTGTGGGCAATACCTGTACATTCATGTTGTAACTGAAACTTCTTGCCAAGAGCGAGTTGGCCCTGGATGACTGTGATAAACTGGACCCTGTTTCTATAAGTCACAGCCACTGCAACCCCACTGGGTGTGATCTGACAAATGTCCTGTGACTCAGTCCTCACATCCAAGTGGCTCACCACACGGTACTGCTGGTTCAGCAGCTTGACCGTCTTATTATTTCTGTCTGCAAGAAGCACTTGCCCATCTGGGAGAACACAGATGGCTGTGATAGAGCATGATTCTGAATCACTTGGTATTCTCACAGTGTGCTCAGAATTTCCCTGGACAGTAAACACATAGTTAGGACCTACAACTCTCACAAGACCTGTCAGTTTAGACAAGTACTGTTTAATGCCAGTGTGAGCTTTCATACTCTCTTTCAGCCTCCCCAGACCTGACAATCTGACAATGTACTGCTCAGTGCCTTGTATAGTCTGTTGTAATACCGAACATTCAAGTTTAACACTGTTCTCATCCAGGTATGATTCAACTTGTTGTATTTTGTCAATGCATTTTCGACTAGCTATAATACAGAGTTTCTTGTTGTTGTTGTCCCTGCTGTATAGAAGGAGTTCATGGAGTGCTTTTAATTCATGATGATGACGGATGCAGGTTTCAACGCCAGTCTTGAGAGAATCTTCAAGACTTGATAGTGTAATTTTTGCTTCATTTAAAGTAATATTTTCTATATGAAACAAAGTGGAATGCATTAATTCATGGATTTTGTTTTGCTCAACTTTAGGTATTTTCTTTAAAGTTCTCCTCACAATTTGTGTACCATGAGTTCTTGCCCCTTGTATGAACTCTTCAGATCCTGGATTCCAGACTCACAGCAACTCTGCAGTTTCCTCAGTTTTTTCATATTGATCAGGAGCTTCTCAAACAGTTCTTGTACTTCTGCTGCCTGCTTCTTGGCTGAGTTAAGTGTTACTTTTTTGCATTTTCTGAAAGAAAATCAATAATTTCAGGGATTTTGTGGAGGTTTGTTGGCTATGCTACATGTATATGGTATGTATCATCCATGATAAAATCATGACCAGTTTGGGTCGTCCATAAAGTATGTCACGCTCCAGGTGGAGGGAGGGGGTGTTAGAAAGTGTGACAGTTTGTGACATGGGGAGGGGGTGGGTCAGGCCAATGTGTGATGTCATACATTTCTTAAAAAAATATATTTATTATTTCTTAAGTAGAATTTTAAAATAATTTAAAAAAATAATAATTTGAATTTGAATTAGTTTTTTGTCAAAATAAGACGAATTGCGTATCTTCTGAATGTGTTGTTCGAATTTTAAAAGGCACCTTAGCACAACATCCACACAGATTTAATAAGTAAATAATATTCATTGAATAATTGAATAGATGCCAGTCATAACTATGGATGAACACTTCACTTCACCATGCATGGATGACGTCCAAAGTGAACATTTTTTAATTTAACATGTTATTCAATGAAAAACTGTGACAACTGTTGACAATCAACTATTCTAGTAATGAAGTCATTTTAATAATGTGAAAGTCCCCACGTGAAATTTTAATATTGTTTAATAGTGAATTGTGTTTAAGATAAAATCTGTAAAAGTTATTAATTAAAAAAAATATGTTCGAAAGTGTGAGTATGTGACGTTTTTTAGAAGGGGTCCAAGATTTTGTGACAGTTTTTGACATGGGGTGAGGGGGGGGATTAAAAATGGTAAAGAAAAGCGTGACATACTTTATGGACAGCCCCTTACTTCACAGACTGATGATTGCCAACGGGTGTTATCCTCATGAAAATTGTGCATAATATCATAAAAAACAAATATTTTGACACGAAAAGTGATTAAGCAAATAAAAAGTATAATTGAATCCATTGCACAAAACTGTATTTTGTTATGAGTTCTCAAATGAGCATACTAAAATTTGTAATCGGAAACACGCCATTTATGTTAACGCCATGGTAACAAGTTAATTGTAGCTTAAATTTTGAAGCTACTTTGTGTGTCCTTTGTCAAGATAAAAAGCAAAAATTTATATGTTGTTCATTTATAAAGTCTTGTCTTGAGCATGGGAAACATGTTGTTTTTGTGTGCATTTAAATAAAAAATTATATCACGAATGATTTGAAAATTGACATTTCCTTCATTAAGTTCAACTCACCCACTGGCTCTTATAGACTATAATAACGATCCTTTAGATAAATCACTAATGAACCAGTTATTTTACTTTACGAAGATTAAACAGAAAATCCAGACAAAAATGGATTTACTCAATTGAAATACTCGATTAGACGTGCACACCTATGAATAAAATCAATCACAGTCGGAGCGTTATAGTTGAACTCTGAGGCAATTAAGATGTTATCTATTAGGATGCATGGTGGCGTTTGCCTTTAAAAAGGGCAAAGTGGCGCTTCAAAATGGCGGAATGGCGAAGAGCCACACAATGAGGGCCTGGAAAAAACACTCAGTCTTCTTTATTTTAATAATCCTACAGAGTCACCCTACAATGTGCCATACTACCTACTTTGTATGAACTGATTGTCATAATTTGAAGACTGGCCACAAATCTATTACTTTTATAAAAACCATAAGACTACTGTACATAGCAAATTTAAACCAAGAAGCGTCATTAGCAGAGTTTATGTAAACACAATACAACATACCCTACATTCTTAGTTATTTAACTATTAACGCCTGTATAAACCATAGGACCATTTTTTGATGGTCGCTAAGCGACCGTCTAAGGTGGTTAGTCTAAAATTCAGGTCGATACGTCTTAGCTACTAGGAGCCCAATACCCGCTTACTACGCGCATCCGCGCGAGAAAGAGTTGTTTCATTTATGCAAGAGGTATGAGTTCTCCAATTATATTCATTCACAAATGGAAACATGATATTAATATCGTGTTCAATGCAATAGTTTAGAACGGTGCTTTTATAGAAAAGAATCAATAAACAATGATCGTATTGTACATGTTGCGGAGGAGATTGTTTATGAATGAATAAAATTGTCCACTTTCTGCAGCGTCTTCATGACGTAGTATTTTTGCTCAGTCCATTCATAATATGAGGCTATTGATAGTCGATAAACTAAGGAACGTCCACGGGCGATAACAACGCAATAGGTTACGCTCTCACATACACCTCAATGACGTAGTACAGGTCGTTAATTGAGGCTATAAATAGATTCGGGAAAAGTGAACGCTTTTTTACATTCTCAATTTATAAAACTTTGAACATAAGTTCAACAATAACTTAAGCCAGTGCCGCAGATAATTATTTTGGAAATAGGGTTTTCACCCACTGATTTTGAAAAATAGGGTGATTTCATTCTTGAAATAGGGTGAAATGAGTTATAAGATGCATACAGTAAAACCATTGCTGCTTTACTTCTGTTGAAGCTGCACACACTTGTATTGATTCAATAAAACTGTAAACTAATATAATTAACTTCAATAAACTGATGTTTCATAACATCTTTAATCCTTTATAAACTTTAAACTTAAAAAAAAATGATAACATGAATGATTCGGCACTTATTGGCTCTTGCTTTCTTGGTTCGAAAAAGTTAGCGATCAACTGATATTTTGGCGCAACAATTGCGGACGTCATTCTCTTAGACATTTTTATTACGCATCGTATTAGAAACTGAAAGCACAGACACTTAACAAATACATGCACAATGAACGACGGATTAAGTCAGATTGAAAACGCATGTATGTCGTCGTAAATAATTTGGTCAGCCGCTCTATTTAACTATGAAATCTAGTCCGCAGAGCATTAGAATAGCTTTGACTGTTTTATTGCTCCGTCATCCAGGCGCTTGCTGAATAAAAGCGTCGCCTCGTAACGAAAATAATCACAAAAAATACCGAAAATGAGCAAAGTATTTTCGATCAAAGCTATTGTATCGTACGCATCAAATAAGATGAATGTGCGTAAAAGGCAAATCGGGTGCGTTTTCAATACGCATGATGTTGTATTTCTTTGCGTTTTTAAACATTTTAATAGGGTGAAAGACGCAGATACGCAGCTTGTCTGGGGCACTGACTTAAGCGATACGATAGACAAAAACAAAAAATGTTTCATAATCGCTAAACCCGAATATCATAAACAATTTATAATAATAATACAAATGACCTGTTTCGTAACCTCGTTCATGCTACTATAACGGGTATTCTGGAAAACGTTCTTTGGTTCTCAACAGATAGCGGCGATCTTTTGTATTTACGGGTGCTAGCAACGCAATAGTAGAAGGTTAGTAGAAGGTTTAGCTTGTTATATTCACAGTTCTCAATACATAGACAAGGATATGAGTTCATCAATTACTACAGGCAACCTCGAAAATGCTTTATAATTGCTAAAACGGAAAACAACTAAATATATTATATTAAATATATTTAAAACAATAACAAGGGCTGTTTGTAAAACATGCATGTCCCCCATATGGGCTCAACGTTGTAGTGACAGCCATTGTGGGAATATGTTTTTTTGTCATTGTGACCTTGACCTTTGTCCTTTTGACCTGAAAATCAATAGCAGTCATGTGCCAGTCATGATACATGTACCTATGAAGTTTCATGATCCTAGCAATTAGCGTTCATGAGTTATCATCCGGAAACCATTTTACTATTTTGGGTCACTGTGACCTTGACCTTTGACCTAGTGACCTGAAAATCAATAGGGGTCATCTGCGAGTCAACATCAATCTACCTATCAAGTTTTATGATCCTAGGAATAAGCGTTCTTCAGTTATCATCCGGAAACCATTTTACTATTTCGGGTCACCGTGAACTTGACCTTTGACCTAGTGATCTCAAAATCGATAGGGGTCATCTGCGAGTCATGATAAATGTACCTATGAGGTTTCATGATCCTAGGCATAAGTGTTCTTGACTTATCTTCCGGAAACCATTTTAATATTTCAGGTCACCATGACCTTGACCTTTGACCTAGATACCTCAAAATCAATAGGAGTCATCTGCGAGTCACGATCAATGTACCTATGAGGTTTCATGATCATAGCCATTAGCGTTCTTGAGTTATCATCCGGAAACCATTTTACTATTTCAGGTCACCGTTACCTTGACCTTTGATATAGTGACCTGAAAATCAATAGGGGTCAACTGCAGGGAGTCATGATCAATCTAGCTATCAAGTTTCATGATCCTAGGCATAAGCGTTATTGAGTTATCAACCGGAAACCATTTTACTATTTCGGGTCACCGTGACCTTATTCTTGGACCTAGTTACCTGAAAATCAATAGGGGTCATCTGCCAGCCATTATCAATCTACCTACAAATTTCATGATCCTAGGCATGAGGGTTCTTGAGTTATCATCAGGAAACCATTTTACTATTTCGGGTAGCTGTGACCTGACCTTTGACCTAGTGACCTGAAAATCAATAAGGGTCATCTGCGAGTCATGATCAATCTACCTATCAAGTTTCAAGATCCTAAGCCTAAGCGTTCTTGAGTTATCATCCGGAAACTATTTTACTATTTCGGGTCACTGTGACCTTGACCTTTGACCTAGTGACCTGAAAATCAATAGGGGTCATCTGCGAGTCATGATCAATCTACCTATCAAGTTTTATGATCCAAGGCCTAAGCGTTCTTGAGTTATTATCCGGAAACCATTTTACTATTTCGGGTTACCGTGACCTTTGACCTAGTGACCTCACAATCAATAGGGGTCATCTGCGAGTCATTATCAATGTACCTATGAAGTTTCATGATCCTAGGCCCAAGCTTTCTTGAGTTATCATCCTGAAACCACCTGCTGGACGGACCAACAGACCGACCTACATGTGCAAATCAATATACCCTAGCTTCTTCTTTAATGTCTTTTAAAAATGAAGTCGGCGTATACGCTGACTTTGAAATAAAGTTTGCAATTTACTTTTCTAAATAAATAAATACAATTCAACAAAAGTTAAACTATTGTGTTGTGTTTTTGCATATTCACCGCATGGAATATGAGTTAGCATTGTCAAACCACACATGAGTGTGAGTAGATAAAAACAAGGGCTGTTTGTAAAAGATGCATGCCCCCCATATGGGCTGTCAGTTGTAGTGGCAGCCATTGTGTGAATACGTTTTTTGTAACTGTGACCTTGACCTTTGACCTAATGTAAGATATCATCCGGAAACCATTGTACTATTTTGAGTCACTGTGACCTTGACCTTTTACCTTGTGACCTGAAAATCAATAGGGGTCATCTGCAGGGTTTTTTTCCCACTTTTTGGGAAGATAGCCCATGGCTTTGGAATTGGGAATTTTATCGGCATTCAGCATTCAGTGGTTCAGCTGTCGATCACCATTGGCGCCAAAAGGCGCTAGTTATTTTTAAGTGGCTCCAATTTTTTTTAAGTGGGGAATTTAAAAAAATCAGTAAAATCCTATCCGAAATTTTATGCGAGTCGAAAAGCACGCGACCGAGCATAAGCGGCCAGCGTTTGTAAGTTGTAAATATTGATGTAAGCGACCTACAGTGTAGTGCACTGAAATCACGGAAGCGTGAAAGTGTTACAGTCGGTGTTTTTACTGCTATTGTCAAGTTTTATTGGGGTTATTATCGGATTAACGGTTCTTTTATGATAAAGAACACTCAATTATGTAACACTTAGGACAAACTGGCACAAAGATCAATGATTATAATGATATACAAGGCGGTGTTAATTTAAATTGAGATGTTTGTCGTTCAGATGTGTATCATTTTTTTCCCTTTCAGTTTATGTGCATCATATAAGCCAAATGACCAAATGTAACAATTAAATTTAGATGTTTTATTTTCTGAAATGTAAGTGTTAAACAATTAAATTGAGAGACTTTATTTACTGATGTTTGAATTTTTTTCCCTTCCAGATGATGTACATTTGTGTGATTGTATGTTTAAATAATTTTTTATAAAAAATGTATGCAGCATACTGTTCCATTGATGTTAACATTGTTAGATAAGTTTGGTTACATGTGATTGTTTATCATGTGCAAACCAATGTTTTTATGTATGAATAAAGCTTATTAAGACTTATGAAGTTACTTATTATTATTTATGTATTTACATACTTTTAAAAGTAATAATATAGTCAATGACATTGATGTTGTAAGGTTTCTTAGACGATTGTCATAATTAATAAGGTCGGAATAACTGACAGTTTCGCGCCGCGAAAAAATGGCGACAACTTTTTTGGGGCCAGTGGAACCCCTGGGCATTTTTATGAAATTGGGAAAATAAATTCATTAGCCTTTTTTTCCACATGAAAAGTCCACTGATTAGGGAAATACTAAATTTGATATAACTCTTTATAATCATTCAAATTAAAAGAACAAAATCATATAATACTTTGTTAGATGTAATTGAATTTGAGATAAAATACACATTAGACTTCTTTCTAAAAAAAAAAAAAAAATTTTTTTTTTTTATTTTATTTTTTTGAAATTGTGAATTTTTTGCCACATTTTGGGAAAAAAAGTATACTTTTTGGGATTGGGAACATAGCCGAATTTCGGCTATAAAATCGGGCCAAAAAAAACCCTGTCTGCCAGTCATGATCAATGTACCTATGAAGTTTCATGATCCTAGGCGTAAGCATTCTTGAGTTATCATCCGGAAACCATTTTACTATTTTGAATCGCTGTGATCTTGACCTTTAACCTTGTGACCTAACAAGAGCTGTCAGAGGATAACGCGCTCCACTATTCGAGTGCTTGACAGTATAACATAAGCCATCATGGGGAAATTGTTCATATTCAATAATTTATTAGACGATCTTTCGAAAATAAAACGAGAGCGCCGATGGCGTTAAAAGCATAGGTGCAAGATACAGGGAAGAATGGCGTCACGTGGTATAATGTAGTTCGATATCGCCATCCGCGAATTTCTCAAATCAATAATTTCAAACAATTACCGACTATTTAAATAGATAATCTTTCCATTTACATCAGTGTTTGAAACGCTTATGAAAAATAATTACCCAAGCCTTTCAAAATTTAAGCCAGACAGATCTGTATCGAACTATTCTTTTCACAAATGAAAATAGACGCTACCCTATTCGTCTGCGTCAAGAATTTGTCGTAAAACTTGTGGTAAGCGTTAGATGC
Source organism: Dreissena polymorpha (assembly GCF_020536995.1). Taxonomy (NCBI): domain Eukaryota; kingdom Metazoa; phylum Mollusca; class Bivalvia; order Myida; family Dreissenidae; genus Dreissena; species Dreissena polymorpha. Next base: position 22,956,901 of record NC_068356.1, on the reverse strand, counting down.
AGACGTGCACAACAGATTGAGTTCTGAATACAGATTTCTGAATGCAGATTTTTATAGAAACTCCTCACAGAAGTTACTTCCCTTGATTCGCCCGGTCAGTAACTTCTAGTATAAGGGAGGCCACTGCGTAGGAGATTGAGATTTATAGTGCAGATAGAATTGTTTTACGAACGAAATTTGTTTTAGGTTATAAGAAGATTTTTTAACATAAAGCGATCTTAGAAAAATTCACTAAAAACGGTGTCAGCAATATTCTTGGAAGAAAACGTTAGAAAAACGTTTCCAAATAAAAATTGTAAGAATGACCATATACTAAATTAAATAGATATTTTGTCTGATTTTTGATCAGGTAAGTCTTCATAAAGGGCAACCGATCGATGTGGATTTTCGAAATGTGGTATATACCATAAGCATAGGTGCGTAAACGCACCTATGCTAAAAAACAAGCAAATTCGTAGAATTGATATCCCCCGCAACATGTGCTTTGTTTGAGGATGGGTGCAAATCGGACGGATGAACATACTGACAGATGGACGGACGGAGGAGGCGGGTGATATATACTCATACCAAGTTTCAATGAAATCCGCCAAAGCACTTCCAAGATATGGCTCCGGACACAAAAGTGCCTATAGTAAAAAGCATTTTTTCAAGATACAAATTAAAGGGCCATAACTCTGTTTTTAACAGATGGTATACAATGCAATTTGGCGTGCATCATCCTCTTATGCATATATATACTCATACCAAGTTTCAATGAAATCAGCCAAAGCACTTCCAAGATAATGGCTCCGGACACAAAAGTGCCTAAAGTAAAAAGCATTTTTTCAAGATACAAAGGGTCATAACTCTGTTTTTAACAGATGGTGTACAATGCCATTTGGCGTGCATCATCCTCTTATGCATATATATACTCATACCAAGTTTCAACAAAATCCGCCAAAGCACTTCCAAGATATGGCTCCGGACACAAAAGTGCCTATAGTAAAAAGCATTTTTTCAAGATACAAAGGGCCATAACTCTGTTTTTAACAGATGGTATACAATGCCATTTGGCGTGCATCATCCTCTTATGCATATATATACTCATAGCAAGTTTCAATGAAATCCGCCAAAGCACTTCCAAGATATGGCTCCGGACACAAAAGTGCCTAAAGTAAAAAGCATTTTTTCAAGATACAAAGGGTCATAACTCTGTTTTTAACAGATGGTGTACAATGCCATTTGGCGTGCATCATCCTCTTATGCATATATATACTCATACCAAGTTTCAATGAAATCCACCAAAGCATTTCCAAGATATGGCTCCGGACACAAAAGTGCCTATAGTTAAAAGCATTTTTTCAAGATACAAAGGGCCATAACTCTATTTTTAACAGATGGTGTACAATGCCATTTGGCGTGCATCATCCTCCTATGCATATATATATGCATATATATACACATACGAAGTTTCAATGAAATCCGCCAAAGCAGTTCCAAGATATGGCTCCGGACACAAAAGTGCCGGACGGACGGACAGACGGACAGCCGGACGGACGGAAAACGCCAACACAAAATCCCTCCGCCTCTGGCGGGGGATATAAAAAAAATTGGGGGGGGGGGGGGGGGTAGGGGGGTATAGGGGTGCGAGGAGGGTATCATGTGGGGTGGGGTAATTAATTAGATGTTGGGGGGGGGGGGGGCTGGGGTGGGTAGGGGGGAGTGAGAGGGGGGTATAATGTGGGTTGGGGTAATTTTAGATGTTTAAAAAAAAAATTGGAGGGGGGGGTTGGGGGGCTAGGGGGGGTGAGAGAGGGTAAAATGTGGGATTTGGTAATTAACAAGACGTTTGAAAAACAAAACAAAAAATTTTTTTGGGGGGTGGGGGGTGTAGGAGGGGGAGGGGTAATTAATTAGATGTTGGTGGGGGGGTGGGGGTGGGGGTGGGTAGGGGGAGTGAGAGGGGGGTATAATGTGGGGTGGGGTTATTTTATAAGATGTTAAAAAAAATAATTGGGGGGTGGAGGGTAGGGGTTAGGGGGTTGGGGTGAGAGGGGGGTATAATGGTGGGGTTGTGGTAATTTATTAGATGTTTAAAAAAAAATGGGGGGGTGAGGGTAGGGGGCGTTGGGGATGAGAGGGGGTAAAATGTGGGGAGTAGTAATTTATTAATGCTTAAATTGTTTATATTTTTTTTTTAGGGGGGGTGGGGGGTAGGGGGGGGGTGGGGTGAGAGGGAGGTATAATGTGGGGTTTGGTGATTTATTAGATGTTTAAAAAAAAAATTAGGGGGGTGGGGGGGTATGGGGGGTGGGGGTGTGAGAGGGAGGTATAATGTGGGTTGTGGTAATTTATTAAATGACGTTTAAAAAAAAATGGGGGGGTGAGGTTGGAGGTGAAATATAGGTTGGGGTGATGTTGGTAAACAAGTATGCAAAATATAAAAGGGACAATGAAAAAAATAACAAATGATCTAACACTGACATTAACAAATATCCTCTATTTATTAAACATGAAATTTAAACTTATTACATTTGTTAAGTTAAACAGTGTTTTATGTTGTAAAAAAAACTTAAGTGTCTACTTAAATGTATTATAAAATCGACATTTTTATGTATATTTAAAAAAGAACATGTTCCGTTTGATATGGGAATAACTAATTGTGTTTTTCATAACATTATTGATATGCTCAAATTTGAATAAAGACTTTAAAACAGCATTTGAAGTACAGACCATTGTTTATTTCAGAAAAGAAAGTAAAGTTATAAAGTTACTGTTTGTATATTGTTCATTGTACATTTTTGGTGTAGAATCTGTTCACTATGTCTTCTATAATATGAAATTTCTTTAATATTCAAAATCCGAACTTAACATAAGTACTAATGATATGTGGATGTATGTATAGATGTCCTGTTAGAAATAAGATTGAAATTGACCATGTGAAGTGTTATAAAGATGATTTAAACACAAAAAAACCTGTTTTTTATCATTGTTACTATGGTAACCATGGCAACAGATCAATCAAATATGTATACGGTATGATTATTGTCAAATGAAATGTGTGACCAGTTCACATGGCAAATTGTGTATTAATTGGGCAGTTAAAACCAATGTAACATGTAATGCAAGTGAAGTAGGGCTATTTAGCATAATCAGGCCTTTTTTTGGTGTAGAATCTGTTCACTATGTCTTCTATATTATGAAATGTCTTTGATATGTATTATCAATATCCGAACTTAACAAACTTACGAATGATATGTGGATGTATATATAGATGTCCTGTTAGAAATCAGATTGAAACTGACCATGTGAAGTGATATAAAGATGATTTGAACAAAAAAAAACTGTTTTTTGTCGTAATTTCTATGGTAACCATGGCAACAACCGATCAAATGTGTAAACGGTATGATTATTGTCAAATAAAATGTGTGACCAGTTCACATGGCAAATTGTGTATTAATTGGACAGTTAAAACCAATGTAAAATGTAATGCAAGTGAAGTAGGTCAATTTAGCATAATCAGGCCTTTTTTTGGAGTAGAATCTATTCAATATGTCTTCTATATTATGAAATGTCTTTAATATGTATTATCAATATCCGAACTTACACAACAAAATTACAAATGATATGTGGATGTATATATAGATGTCCTGTCAGAAATCATATTGAAACTGACCATGTAAATTGTTATAAAGAGGATTTAAACACAAAAAACATGTTTTTTATCGTTGTTTCTATGGCAACCATGGCAACAGATCAATCAAATATGTATACGGTATGATTATTGTCAAACAAAATGTGTGACCAGTTCACATGGCAAATTGTGTATTAATTGGACAGTTAAAACCAATGTAACATGTTATGCAAGTGAAGTAGGTCAATTTAGCATAATCAGGCCTAAACAAGTCAGCAATATGATATATAACCTCATAAAACAATTCAGCGCAGGAAGGGTTAAGTTATCATCCAAAAACAATTTTAATATTTCGGGTCACCATGACCTTGACCTTTGACCTAGTGACCTCAAAATCCATAGGGGTCATTTGCGAGTCATGATCAATGTACCTATGAAGTTTCATGATCCTAGGCCAAAGCGTTCTTGAGTTATCTTCTGGAAACCACCTGGTGGACGGACCGACAGACCAACATGTGCAAAGCAATCTACCCCCTCTTCTTCGAAGGGGGTATATATATATATACTACAAGAGAGCACTTCATATGTGTCCTCATACGCCTTGTTATGAGTATCTTTCTTCACTATCGAAATATATCGTATGTTGATATTTGATTTAAACGCAGTTTTCATTCGAAACATTTAAATCACATGTCAATAGTGCCATCATGCGAAAATGGGTCTTATGCGTTTCGGCAAGCGTTTATTAAATCCAACATGTGCTTTTGCACAGTCAGGCCATAGGCGATGCTCGCTATAAAATCACTCAATATGTTATGTTTCTCCTTACCAGAAGGAGAGATAGCCGAGTGGGCTATTTATATGATGGGCGCATATGGAATAAGACCCATTTCGCATGACAAGGGTCATTACAAATCTAATTGCGAATTGAAAATGCCACATTAAAGAACAATGCTTTCTGATACAAAATTGCAATTGAATTCAAAATAGCAAACTTGTTAATAATGGCATCCTATCCACACATTAAGGAATGATTTCCAGACGTGCTGACCAAGTACGGCAAACATTGTGGTATGATAAATAAACGATTTTCTCTTATCATGACACTATACTATTTCGCTAATGATTGTTTACTCCATTTGGAGGCGAAAGTGACATTCTGCATATGGATTGTTACGCGTAATTGTAACAGGGCAACAATTTGTGTCGTTTGAGCATACAGAGAGTAGTCCGGAAATCCTTACACTGAACAGTGCTACATCCTTTGAAGTGAGCACATATGCAGTGATGTAACAAAAATTCAGAGGTTGTATCTCGAATCAGCTTATTAAATATTCGAAAATATTCATGCGTGTCTGTTGGCCTTATGTTAAAGTCACTAAGATGAAAACTGAGTAAAACAGCTACGCCTTAAAGCGCATTTAAGTGCTTTATATCTATGTTTATGTCAGCGTTGTTGACACTGTGTGAACTGCTCGGGTAACAAGTAAAGCATAAACAGCAATATATACTTTTATTCCTCCATATACAAGATACGAAGATTATTGTGTATTTTGAATTTGTATACGGTGTCAAAAATCAAAAGTTTTGTACACGGAACTTTCATTATGAATTTATATTCTTGGTGAGATAGTTATTTGATATTAAAAAATATATTCCTTTAATATGATGGTGACTGCAAATTTTCTTTATATTAAGTTCTCATTACCATTTTCATCATACTTTCTATGCTTTCAGAACGTCCAAAAAGCATGTTGTTTTTATTTTGTCTAAGTTATTTCTATGAAATAATAAGGATGATAAAAAGTGCACACAAAACTCGACCACTGCGCTATGACACACACTTTACAAAGTTGAATGACGTGTGTTCATTTCAAACTTGCAATTGATTTTGAAAAATGAATTGCGTGTTAAATTATGCAATAGCGAACATTTAGTGCCTTCAGCGCTTTGATTAATTCCTGACGAATAAATGGACCCGAGCAAAAGATAACTAGTCTGACAAATAAGAAATACCTCAAATTATGTTGTTTTAAGGATTTTTAATGTTAATATACCTGTGACTTAAGGAAACACATTTTGAGCAGCACAGCTGACTGTGATCTTTGCAGATGGTCTCTAGTTGTTTATGAGTGTGTATTTCACACATTAGTATAACAGCCTCCAACTCCTTTGAGACTGGCCAGTTCCTCATATTTAGTCGGTCGTACTTTACATGTTCACTAAACAAATAGTCATGATGTAGCTCACAGCACTCTCTACAAAAACACTGTTGACATTTTTCACAGTAATACACTGCATATTCTTCGATATTCTTGTTTTTCTTGCATGATACACAACAAAAGAAGAAAACTCTATCAGACTGTGTCGCCATTTTGTTTACAAACTTTCAATAAAGTAATATAGAGCACATGTATTTTACTTAAATATAAATCTATACTCCCTAAATGATATAACATAGATGTGTTGTCACTGTCATAGCCTAGTGTCCACAGTGCAACAACAGAAGTATTTTAACCTCAATGTAACACACACAATCTACAAATGACTTCCAACATTAAACTACTTCTAGATAGGCTCTGAAAACTTTATACCTGCTGTATCACCTGACACAATGATTGGTCAATATGGAGAGTCATTAAGGTTTAAAGGGATGTATTCAGACTTGTCTGTGTATCAGGTAGACTTTTGATTTAAAGAAAAACTTGTCTAAAATTTGTTTTTTAATAATGTGATATTGAATCTTGAAAGTTGAATAATAAAGGGACTTGAATGAGATGAAGTCAGTCAATTGTATTCCATTATCATTAACAGCTCTTAAAGAGACACATTAAACCAAGCCTACTTCACGTAGGTAGTGAACAATACAATTTAAGATTTGAGGAAATTTGAATGTAAACAAGAAATATCTTTAAAAAAGATATACGGCGTTGATTGTGGTCGATGTTTATGAACGATCAAAAGTTATCTCTATGAGATAAAAAGTAGCGGATGCCTTTTTTCTGCGCAGTTCTTAGCTACATTATAAGCAAATCAATTACGGGGTGTTGCGCCAGATTTCGTGGCTTATTTTGCTTTATGTGATATTATTACTCAGATATCTATATTTACAGAATAGAAAAACACAAGAAACATGAAAATAAACGAGTGCATATAGGTCAGCCGGCAATACTCAAATCTTATTTAATTGCATAATTATAGTATAGTGAATTATTGTGCTCATGCTTAATAAACTGGTCTAAATGGATAAATATTTCTAATTAATTTTATCAAAATTGGTCCTTATCATGCAAATGTTGAAACCATATTAAAAATCGATGATTGACATACCACAACAATATCGCCGAATATCTTTATTTAGTATCTTTCTGATCAAAACAGACTTCAAGTGCACAAAGTTTACGAGACGGCGTTTATATAAAGATTTCTGCAACTGACCGCAAACTGAACTTGATACCTTGCGGATTATAATGCAATGAATTACAGTCACTACGTTATTGTCAGTAAGACCGGTGTAACACAATGATCGCAACCCCTTCTGCGAACTCCGGTGATGAACTGTAATATAAACTCTGACTTTCACAAATGGCCGCGAATTGACCCGAAATCTCGCGGGTTGAAATGCAATGCAAGTAAGTACTAAATATGACAACATAGCCTTTAGTATAAACACTTTTGCGCTGGTAATTCTCTGAAAATAAAAGGTGAACGCACAAACTGTATTTATGTCGAAAATTGATTGTAAAACTGTTCTATCTATTGAGCCTTTTCATTAGAGATAAAATTGTTTCATGCAGTAAAACAGTGTAACAAAGACGCGCATATGTTTCCAATGTTCTTGTGTTATACTCAAATCAGCCAATGGAATAAATGAAGTGTATTCATTCGTACCTAGCCGCGGGAAATTTTATTTGAGTATTATTGGACACTTACAAAGGTCAAGTCAGGGTGAAAAGCTGGCTTAATACAGCTTACGCCGAAAAAACCCTATCAGCATTTGTCTGTTTTCTACTTTGAGGTAGTAATATTATACTATATATATTAATAAATTGCTTGATACCAAGGCGACAACTAATAGTAATACGTCTTATATTTTTTATTGCAACAGAACTTTAGTAATGATTAAAAAACTACACCAGCGATTTTCCTCCTTCTTTTTAAAGTACCGGTAAACGGCACTTTCCCAATTACGAAAAAAATACAAATTTCCCAATTGCTGTCCTTAAATTCCCAATTAAAGGTAAAAAAAAAAAAAAAAAAATTATTTTTTTTTAAGCAACATTTAGTTTGTTTCCCTTTGCAGCTCTATAGCTTGAACCTAAGTATATATAAAAGTATATATATTATTGACAGCTTGAAAACACTATGTTATCAATTTTAAAGTATTTTGGAGCAAAAAATCAAATACACCAACTTCCCAATTTGAGGTTTTCACGACTCGATTTTTCCCAATTTTGAGGTTTTCACGACTCGATTTTTCCCAATTTGACCGGTACGGGTACTTTTCCCAATTGGACAAGGAAAATCGCTGTACACCATTCTATTTCATGCTCATATTCTTAATCATGATATTCAACAAACCTTGTGTATCAAAGGTCTCTCCTTCAAAGTTCCAGTCATACAGTACATATAGGTATCTTCTTAAGAAAGTCTTCTGAAATATTATGATAACAATGCTCACTCCACTTACATGTACATTCTCATTATAAACAATTAGTTGGTCCTTTATTTAAGGAAAGTGCACATGACCAATTGCCCAAACAGTACGAAACAGCACAATACGAAACAACATACACAACATAGAAGAATAAAGCTGGGGTACCACCTTAGAACGGTCAATGCAAAGCATTAGGGGTTGAAACCGGTTTTATAGCCCTCAACCTCACACTTGGCCCAGCAATATTCATGATTTATATACGTGTAATTAAAATTTAACCTCATAGCATTGCAATCAAATAATGATTAAAAGGGAATTAAAACCTATTCAATTTAATTACCATTTAATTACTCAATGGTAGGAAGGAGACCAGAGCAACAGAGTTACAACTTTTGAGGAACAATGAAATGAAGTTACGAACAAATGTTTACTATATCCCTTCTTTATAGAAACATATTAAACAATTTAGCCTCATACAGATAATATTTCAGATCATCATAGTGCAAATACAGAAATGTGCAGCAAAAATGGGTGCAAAAGATCCATATTGCATATATAATGGTTGTTTATGTGACTGCTAAAAAATAAATCAAACTAGAAATGCCCGTCAGAGAGAAAATATTAATGAAGTTTAACACTATAAACCCAATGGCCTATGTATGTAGCCCAAAAAAGTGAAAGTTTGTGTGATGATGTAATTTAGAAGAGATGACACAATGATGTCAAAAAATCCAATATAATTAAAGGGACAGTACTGTAAAATAAAAAAATAAAAATATTAAAGGGGCAGTACTGTAAAATTGAATTGTCAAAAAAACCAGCTATGTTTATTAAATATTTAAGAATCAAACATATAAACATAATTAAATAAAGAGCATTTGGTTGAAATACAAGATGTCTATTTAATTGGAAACTGAAAGTTGACAGAGGATATGGTGCCTGCTTAGCAGGCTGGAGGTCCTGAGTGTGATCCCTATCGTTGGGGTGTTCTTACGATCAGCCACAAAGGTAACAAGTTCTGATTGTATATAATTGGACACTGGAAGTTGACAGAGGATATCGTGTCTGCTAAGCAAGCTGGAGGTCCTGAGTGTGATCCCTATTGTTGGGGTGTTCTTACGATCAGCCACAAAGGCAACAAGTACTGATTGTATATAATTGGACACTGAAAGTTGACAGAGGATATTGTGTCTGCTTAGTAAGCTGGAGGTCCTGAGTGTGATCCCTATTGTTGGGGTGTTCTAACGATCAGCCACAAAGGCAACAAGTACTGATTGTATATAATTGGACACTGAAAGTTGACAGAGGATATTGTGTCTGCTTAGCAAGCTGGAGGTCCTGAGTGTGATCCCTATTGTTGGGGTGTTCTTACGATCAGCCACAAAGGCAAAAAGAACTGATTGTATATAATTGGACACTGAAAGTTGACAGAGGATATTGTGTCTACTTAGCAAGCTGGAGGTCCTGAGTGTGATCCCTTTTGTTGGGGTGTTCTTACGATCAGCCATAAAGGCAACAAGTGCTGATTGTATTCTGGAACAAGACTAGAGAGCTTTAATAATAAGCCTTAGGCTTTGGATGCAATCAAGTTTAAATAAAATCGTTGAAATTGATGGATTCTCCCCTACTTTGACATTTAGAAAGTCTATTTTTAACCTCGGTGACAATGACTTTGAGCCGAGTGACCTCAAACCTCATCAAAAGGTAGAGATCCATGCATTAAGTACCTACATGCCAAATATTTAAGAGATCGGTAAAATAGTGAAGGCGCTTTGAAAAACTGTAACAAACGTGTGACAGAAGGAAGTAATGAAGTAAGGAAGGACAAACTGGCAACTATAATAATGTTCTTTAAAAATTTTCGGGGAGCATAAGAAAAATATAATAATATAAGCCTTTGTTTTATATTCAGTTAAACCAACTATTTAAAATCTACTGTCAGATAGATCTCTCAAAGCAATTATATTTTACATTACCAGTGGATGGCTATTATCTGAATAAAAAAAAATAAGTTTAAAAAAAAGATTGTGTTCTTGCGTAAATTATGAGATACCCAGTAGAAAATAGCAGATATTTTGTTCAAATGTACAGCAAGAAACAAGGCTTGTCACAGTAGGCGACATATTACGCTGCCAAAAAATAAGATTGTCATAAAAGTAAATGTATGTTATATCAGTTACAGAATACAAGTTATGGAGTGTACATCAACATTCAAAACATTTAAACTTGAAACCTTGAATATTGATGGTCTATGAGCATGTGATTTGTAGGCAACAAATTTAATAGAAATGATGAGAAAACTAATAGCACACTACTTTGGGAGTCATAACACTTAATAAATTATATATAAAACTGTAAATTTCAAACAATACTCTTCAATACTATTTTCCTGAAATAGAGGCTGATTTAATGTGATATTATTTTGTAGGTCCTTACAAACTAGATCACTTTTGGGTTAGTGCGTCTTGATATGTTTCTGTCTTTTCCCTTTTCTTATCTTTCAAATACATTTAATGGTATGCATTTACTTTTAACATTCATTGTTCTTGAAGTATTCATGACATCACTTTGTTCATTATTAGTTCTAGAACATTGAATAGAGCAAGTTTATAATTCAAAATTAAAACTTTATGAATAGAGCAAAAATAATTCATGAATTTATGCAGTTTCAATTCATGAATTGTTCATGCCCTATTCATGAAGGTTAAATGGCCGCTTCATAAAGTGATCATGAAATATTCATTATTATGTGAGTTCATTAAGGTTCATGAATGATTCATGGACAAATTTTCTCATGAATGATTCAATAACAAATTAATTCATGAATGGTTCATGAACTTATATTTCAAGAACTAATTCAGAAAGTGGCCATTTCACCTTCATGAATTGCGCATGAATAGTTCATGAATGTTGTTCATGAATGATGCAAGAATGATACGTGAATGGTTCATGAACAATTCATTAAACTCTCACAGGGGAGTATGTAACATTTGCAACAAAACTTAAGTTGTACAGAATAGAGTGCATTCATATACCAGTTCATGCACACTATTTGCACAGTTTTCAGTTACATTATTAATAATTGATGAACATAACCATTATATATTTATTTATCATTACTTGTTCATACACATGTATTGGTTCATTAAGTGAAAATAATGGACATTAAAATTGTATACAATTTAAGCTGTAATTTATAAAATGTCACAGGGTGACACAATATATATACACTTCAACACCGTTATTTCGAACACCGATAATCCGAAGTCACCGTTATTTCGAAGTATTTTTCGGGTCCCGATTGTGGTTCTTCTTTGTTCATTGTAAAATTTCATTGTTAATCGGAACTTCGTTAATCCAAAGAAATCGTTAATTCGAAGTGATTATGTCGGTCCCTGAACACTCTAATTCGCACCTTATTATCAATCTTTAATCCAAAGTCAAAACTGCAAAACACTGAGCGTAATTTCACACCTATGTCGTTTGCGCGTTGTGCGTCAAAGCCGATAATTACACCTTTGTCGCCTGCGCATAGCATGTTAATTTTATAATGTCGTCAAAAGCCGACGATGAGGCCGACAATACATGAATGAACATGATATCTAATCAACGTGTGACCACATGCATTAACGACGTAAGGCAGTTCTGGGAGCAAAACACAAGCGGAAGCCAGTTCTTAAATTTCCTTGACAAATTGGAGAAATATGTTACACGCGTCCAGTTTAGTACTGCTAACGCCGGTGTTCAGAAAGAAAATGTATTCATATGTATTTACATGTAGGATGCGCTATGCAGGGCAGGGTCAAATTTGACCCCAGGGGCATAATTTGAACAAACTTGGTAGAGGACTATTAGATGTCACTACATACCAAATTTGGTAGCCCTAGGCCCAATGGGTATGGACAAGAAGATTTTTAAAGTTTGCACAAAATAGGCCTTATATAAGCAAATTTTAAATTGTTTAACCCCCTGGAGCAGGGTCAAATTTGATCCTAAGAGCATAATTTGAACAAACTTGGTAGAGGACTATAAGATGTCACTACATAGCAAATTTGGTAGCCCTAGGCCCAATGGTTATGGACAAGAAGTTTGCACAAAATAGGCCTTATGTAAGCAAATTTTCAATTTTTTCACCCCCAGGGGCAGGGTCAAATTTGACCCCAGGGGCATAATTTGAACAAACTTTGTAGAGGACTATAAGATGACACTACATAGCAAATTTGGTAGCCCTAGGCCTAATGGTTATGGACAAGAAGATTTTTAAAGTTTGCACAAAATAGGCCTTCTATAAGCAAATTTTCCATTTTTTAACCCCCCGGGCAAGGTCAAATTTGACCCAAGGGGCATTATTTGAACAAACTTGGTAGAGGACTATAAGATGTCACTACATACTAAATTTGGTAGCCCTACGCCCAATGGTTATGGACAAGAAGATTTTTAAAGTTTGCACAAAATAGGCCTTATATAAGCAAATTTTCATTTTTTTGACCCCCCGGGGCAGGGTCAAATTTGACTCCAGGGGCATAATTTGAACAAACTTGGTAGAGGACTATAAGATGTCACTACATAGCAAATTTTGGTAGCCCTAGGCACAATGGTTATGGACAAGAAGATTTTTAAAGTTTACGGACGCACGCACACACGGACACACGCACGCACACACGACGGACACAGGACCATGACATAAGCCAGACTGGCCTTTGGCCAGTGGAGCTAAAAATCTTTAAAAAATGTGTAAGTTATTGCCCTTGTGAATTATCTTGCAGAAATGTAAACAGGCAATATCGCGACTCTAATATGAGGTATCAAAACGAGACTTAGTAGGTAGGAAGATTAAATTGTTGGTAATAATTACTTAAAACTGAACTTTCCTTGCCCTCGGAAAAAAATTAGGCATGTAAATTACTGCTCAAATGTATGCTGATAGAGTTTATGAGTTTTTGATTATTGTTGGTAATTAAGTTGTACCGCTAATAATGTGATGTGAGCAATAAATGTTAAGATTCTTACATGATTGGTACTTTTATCAGATACTTCTTAGATATCCCTAATAGGGATTTAATCACATGTCACGTTATGTTGAACGCAGACATTAATACAAATGATAATGATACTGATAGATAAGAATATTGATTTGCAAATTTTGCATTGGCTTAAATTGAATAAAAGCGGTTCAATATACATGTATGTTAAAACCAGGAAGTAAAATTATAAACAATTGGACTTAGACTCCACATAATTATCCGAGAGCGTAGATATATACAAGCTTAACTTGTATGCTTATTATCACCGGCCATAGGCGGAGGGATATTGTTTTGGCGTTGTCCGTCCGTCCATCTTTCCGTCAGTCCGGCACTTTTGTGTCCGGAGCCATTTCTTAAAAGTGCTTTGGCGAATTTCATTGAAACTTGGTATGAATATATGTATGGATATTTGGATGATGTGGGCCAAATGGCATTGTACATCATCTGTTAATAACGGAGTTATGGCCCTTTTGAATTTTGAAAAAAATGCTTTTAATATTAGGTTAGAGCTTTATCTCTATTAACACATGAGCAAGAGCCATCAAACTACTTCATATGATTATACATATTGACTTATTAGATTTAAATAGTGAAAATTGAAATTATGCCATAGTTCTTCTCAATTATCTGGGGATGCTTCACATACAACACCTTTCTTCATTATTTTTTTATCGATAGCACCGGGATTGTCTCCCATATGGCCATCGCCCAAAGAAAGACGTGTTAGTTGTTAACGGGGGATAGTGCAAGATACAGGAGACACCCCGTTCAAGAGGTGACCCTGGGTCTTTTAGTGCCCGGTGTATAGCACCTAGTACACTGCACCTCGGTTTAGCGTCTCATGCGAAAGACGAGTTAGTAGGTTAGGTGCAGCGGGGGATCGAACCAGCGATCTCTGGATTGTGAAGCCAGTGTGTTACCACTAGACCACGGATCCGCTACTCACATACAACACCAATAATCCTTGGAGCTAAGGTCAAGGTCACACATTGAGGTCAAAGGTCACACATTTGATGAATTATTCATTATTTAGTCATTCCTTTACTTTGCATTAAGTGTTTCTGTAAAACTGTCTACAAACGTTCTCCATTATCTATCTGAGTGTCAAATAAAAGATCCAGGTTGCTAGGGTAATGGTCAAAGTCACACTCTAAGGTCAAAAACTCATTTTGATTAAATATGCCTTATTTGGTAAGGATTATACCATAATTAATGGATTCTCAAACTGAGCTGATGTAATTGTTCTCATTTATCCGGCAGTGCAATACCTATGCGTTTTAACCAAATGCAAGGTCACACATCAAAGGTCACACATTTGTAGAAATATTTATTATTTAGCAATTGTTTTAATATGCATCAGTGGAGTCTGTAATAACCTTCCAAACTTCTTCTGCATCTTCTTCCTTGCTGTGTGTCTTATGTAAGATTCATGCCTAGGGTACTAAGGTCAAGGTTCATGTCTATGGTTAAGGTCAACGTCACACACTTCATGTAAAATCATGCGATTCGCTTTATTCATTCTTAACTTATACCTTTTATTTTAGTAATCTAAACCCATCTATAAACAACATTTATTTTGCAGGGGATATCAATTCAACGAATTTGCTTGTTTTATAAACATATTGTTCTTATTTACAACAATTTACAATAATTGATGCTAGATGTGGGACTGTCATGTAGTTTTAGCACATTCTTGTTTTTACCCTTAGATATGTATTTTGACGCATTTGTAGTCCCTTAGAAAGTACATTTTAATTGAAGACCTTTCTTACTTGATTGAACTTGTAAAGGCTTCATCTCCAAACCTTAGATACTGATGAGCAGCAAACAGCATAAAACCTGAACAGACTGTGAGTTACTCACAGTCTGTTCTGGTTTTATGCTGTTTGCACATAGCCATTTTCACTTTGCTTCTTAGTGGGAAAGGGTTAAGAAAATTGTTTACTTGATTAGACTTAAGTCGAACAATCAGTTGGTCAATGGGGGCCCAGATGTTCAAGTGTGGGATCAAAGAATGCAAGTTGAATCCATGAGTGCTTATAACTGTAATCCGTATTATGTTTAGATGCAATTAGTATTTTCTTAATAAATGGTCTTTAAAAAAGATCATTCCTGAAAAAGTAAAATCATCGTCAGTTTCAAATTCATAGACCGATTCTATGACGCAACTATATTGTTAAGCAGTTAAATAATATAAAATAATCCATATTGTGAAACGTTGTTAGACGATCGATCCGATACCTGACGTGAACTAGACTAAACCGAAAGTGTTCTTGATAGCTGCGCAGACTAGGATGAGCATAAAACGACCACGAGACGAAGGAAGAACATCACTCAATTTCCACTGTATTTAAATCAGAATTAATAAGTCCGTTAATAATTTACCAAGGACTTAAGCTGTGATATTGGTAAAAACACGATTCAGAAAGTTGGTGTGAGCTGTTTAATGAAATGGAAATCAAAGCTTATGCCAAGTGATGACGCTTGCAAATAATTGGGACTGAACATGCGTGAATCACGTGTTCAATATCAGAGCATCGTGTAGAGCACTTAACCATTATACTTCCTCCCTATAGTACTTTCACCTAAACGAGTCGTATTTTGTAATGGACCGAAGCAAGTTTGAATTCAGCTGAAGTATCATTATTGCAATTGTTCTGAAAAATGTTTCATGATGATATAGAATAAAATGTGGCTTGTATATAATTCACAAAGTTTCATAATACAGGCATATGGAAAACATCATAGCCCACTGGCACTCATATTTTTCAGTAGACCTGAACCGTTTTTAAACTCAGCAGATATACCTTTAGTAAAGTGTTTATGAGGATTGGGTAAAAAATATAACTTCTAGAATGTTCAGAAACATATCATTTGAGTTAGCACTCTAGCTTGTGGATCCATTTTTGTAATTGACCAATTGATATTTTGGACCAATGTTCGTAAAATGTTCGCGAGGTTGTTTGTTTGTTTGTAAAATAAAACTGTGAGAAATATGACCGTTAAATATCAATCCATCTGTCTGCAAATTCATTCATTGCCTTTGCTTAATTTTAAATGCATCTTCAGCATTAAGATTGTAAAGCAGAAATATGCACTGAAGCAAAGAGTGATCTCGGACTTCTTCAAGAAATCGTGAACTTCGTGCATGTGTAGGTTTTGACAATACCTTCTGAGATCATTTATGTCTTGAAAATAATTTTATGACGCTGCTTTTTGTGTGTGTATGTTTTGTGAAATATGTTATGTCTTGAATAATAAATCGTGTGTCCACAACAATCGTATTTGTGTTGTTAGTTATCAAAATTGTTTTTAATTAATTCATAGCTATTTATGGCGAACTCGAACACGACTCACTCGCCTATATGGCAAATGTCACGTACTGATGTACATGAACGTACATGTATTAAGTACCACGCTCACTTTGGGATTAATCAAAACAAATCGGTATGGAATGTTTTTAGCTTTTAATCGAATAAAAACACATTTTTTAAGAATGCTTTAAACATTAACATGACATGAGTACAGTTATCACATGGTACATGTAAATGTATATGGTTTGTTTTATTCTTATATGATTTTGTGCACAATGCATACAATTGTAATGGTATCATAGCAAATTCAAAAATAAAAGTTTGAATATATTTTGCAATTCCGTTTTTTTTAACTTTAAATTGGCATTGTAAATGGCGAGTCAATGTTAACTTTATAATTTTGTATTCCTGTATTATGCCAAATCACTTTTGATGAAAATATTAATATACTTGAATCTAATTTCCATGTCAGTCAGCCATTTTGAATTTTGTCAAATAAAATATACATTAAATAGTACCATAGATGATTGCTGCTGGACATATTTTAGTAATGCCAAGAAAATTACAAATACATAACCTATCAGAAATTATATAATTACAGAACAAGTTAATTTTGCAATTATTATACCAGATGTCATTGACAATGTGACCACAGTGTTAAGGCTAGATTTTCTTTACCCCTGGGGCATCAGTGCTATAATAAGTATAATATAGATAAGTGATATATCAGGTCGTAAAACATCAATGACATATTGACTTTAAACTTTGCTGTTTCAGCACATATAAATATATTTTGTTAATAAACCATATACAAAACTGTGTTCACTAGGGTCTCTTTTATTTCAAGTGGCATGACATTAAGACACTTGATTGAGGTTTAATTTAAAGAATATCCATATCTCGATCTCTGATGTAAGGTGGCATAGAGGTGAGATTTACTCCTCTTTTTATTTTAAATGCAATCCTCTTTGTTCAATCGTGTTTTCATGACATACTAACTTGATTGAACGAGATAAAAAAAACAAAAAAAAAACTAAATAAATGTAGAGTGAAATGAAAAAATGAGCAGTGCATTAAATAAAGGAGGGGTGCATTAATCAATTTTTTTCATTGCACTCCTCTTTTATTTAGTTGTGCACTCCTCTTTGTTCTATTTCGATCGTACCCTCGACTAAGTAAGACGTTCCCACGAAATAGCTAACTAACGAGTTAGTAAGTCGTTCATTTGAGTTATCTAATATGCTCTGCTCTTTTGTTTAATTGTGTGTTTTTTTCTTAAAAAGAGTGAATGTTCCTCTATGCAGCCGTACTGAAGACCAATACATGCATCTTACTGGAACGTTTTGACTACTTTGATAGAGGATCACACATGATCATTTATGTGAAGGTTTGTTTGAATCTGCCCAGTGGTTGAAGTGAAGATTTGAAGCTGATTGAAGACAGCACAAAGGCAGGCCATTAGGCCAATAACCACACAAAATTTGTGACAAAAAATTATAAATTGCAACAATTATGAAATTAAGACATAACATTATAAAAGCGTTGTAATATATATGGTTTAAAGATGCTTGGTCTAGTTTACTGTGAAAAGGATAATACACTGTAAGTGTGCGACAAAATCTCAAAGACTTGACATTTGAAGTTTTCAAGCAAAAATCAAAATGCTCCATGAAATGAGGCGCAGAAGACTATGAGGGAACAATTATCATAACCAGAGGTATGTTCAAATTTGCTTTTTCTTCCATCAAAATATGTATTAAATTTGATGTCAGTATTTGGCTTTGTTTTTAAATTTGCTTGAAATTTAAACTTTGGTTGTGCATATTCAATTTTGGACAATTAACACAATGATTGTGATAAAATATCAAATATTTAGACCAAAGCTATGTCTATAAACACTAACAATGCTATTTCGAACTTAAATGTATTGAAAAGGTTGAAAAAATAGAATTTGAACACCTTTCTCTGGAATCCCAAACAATTTTTCAGTTTTTGAAATCCAGATGAGGCCTACATGCCCATCATGCATAGTAAGTATTCTATGAACAACAATTGCCAACGTATATTTGTGCATTTAGCAATTTAATCAAGATTTATTTACTATATTAACACTGAATCACAATTTTGCTTAATTTGTCCCTTTTTTCCCATTTGCCCGACCTGGAAGTTAGATTTTAAAATAACTTTCCCAGATCCAATTTTTACTTGTCAGGGGCAATACAACAACTGTTAATGGCAAGCCCTGCTAGAGATTCTTTTGCCAAAACTTTCACTTAAAAATAAAGGCTTTAAGTTTTGAGAGGACTGTGTGAACATTATATCAATCGATATGCATGTGTATTCAGGTCAAGTTCTTTGTAGTCATTAACTTTAAGGTTATAATTGACTTAAAATTGCTATGCATGGTCACATATTAAGGCGGTGTAATTTGCAGGGCTTTAATTTTACCCTGTGCCCTATACGTCATGTATTAGTTATTTAGTCATCTTTTTTAGCAGAGTACCTCTTGGGAATATTTTTGTTATTTGCATGAATTGGTTTAGTTTAGGCA
Organism: Dreissena polymorpha; assembly: GCF_020536995.1. Lineage (NCBI taxonomy): Eukaryota > Metazoa > Mollusca > Bivalvia > Myida > Dreissenidae > Dreissena > Dreissena polymorpha. The sequence continues at coordinate 22,937,742 of NC_068356.1, read as the reverse complement.
CCTATGAAAAGGGATACACAAGCATGCCAAATATCAAATTTCTATCTTCAATATTGAAAAAGCTATGGCCAATGTTAAAGTTTTCAGATAGACGCCATATATTTGACATTTGACCTTGAAGGATGACCTTGACCTTCACCTTTCACCACTAAAAATGTTCAGCTCCATGAGATACACTTGCATGCCAAATATCACGTTGCTATTTTCAATAGTGAAAAAGTTATGGCCAATGTTAAAGTTTTTGGACGGACTGACATACGCCATATATTAGACATTTGACCTTGAAGGATGACCTTGACCTTTCACCACTCAAAATGTGCAGCTTTGTGAGATGCACATGCATGCCAGATATCAAGTTGCTATATTCAATATTGAAAAAAGTTATGGCCTATGTTAAAGTTTTCGGACGGACAGACGCCATATGTTTTACATTTGACCTTGAAGTATGACTTTGACCTTCACCTTTTGCCACTCAAAATGTTCAGCTCCATGAGATACACATACATGCCACATATCAAGTTGCTATCTTCAATAGTGAAAAAGTTATGGCCAATGTTAAAGTTTTTGGACTGACTGACAGACGTCATATACTAGACATTTGACCTTGAAGGATTACCTTGACCTTCACCTTTCACCACTCAAAATGAAAAAACAAATGGGGGGATTCTGGGGTGGGGGGCGTGTGGGATGGTTTGGGTGGAGACTATTGTGGTATGTCAGGTAAGAGTTGTTATGTCAAAGTATCAATCAAATCTAATCATAAATAAAGAAGTTATGGCAATTTTAGCAAAATTTAATAATTTGACCTTGATAGTCAAGATCATTTAAAGGTAAAGGTAAAATTCAACTTGCCAGGTACAGTACCCTCATGATAGCATGTAAGTATTTCAAGTATGAAAGCAATAGCCTTGATACTTTAGAAGTAAAGTGGATCTAAACACAAAATTTAACCATATATTCAAAGTTACTAAGTCAAAACAGGGCCATAATTCCATCAAAATGACAACCAGAGTTATGCAACTTATCCTGTACCCTCATGATAGTTTTCGAGTGTTCCAAGTATGAAAGCGATATCTATCACACTTTAGGAGTAAAGTGGACCAAAACATAAAACTGAATCAAATTTTCAATTTGTAAGTATAAAGGGCCCATAATTCTGTTAAAATGCCAGTCAGAGTTACATAACTTTGCCTGCACAGTCCCCTTAAAATAGTTAGTAAGTGTTAAAAGTATGAAAGCAATAGCTTTGCTACTTTAGGATTAAAGTGGACCTAATCACAAAACTTAATCAAATTTTCAATTTTCTAAGTATAAAAAGGGCACATAATTCTGTCAAAATGCCAGTCAGAGTTACATAACTTTGCCTGCACAGTCCCCTTATCATAGTTAGTAAGTGTTGCAAAAATGAAAGCAATAGCTTTGATACTTAAGGAATAAAATGGACCTAAACACAAAACTTAACCAAAATTTTCAATTTTCTAAGTATAAAAAGGGCACATAATTTTATCAAAATGCAAGCCAGAGTTATCTAACTTTGCCTGCCCAGTCCCCTCATGATAGTAAGTAGGTGTACCAAGTTTGAATGCAATAGCATTGATACTTTATGAGAAAAGTGTACCTAAACGCAAAACTTAACTGGACGCCGACGCAGACACCAAGGTGATGATAATATCTCTTTTTTTTTCAAAAAATAGATGAGCTAAAAAGCAAAACGACCTAGGGCGAAACTAGTTAAGAGCTAAACAACCTGATATCCATGTGACAACAAATTACTCGAAACATACTCATTTTTGTTTAATGATCAAGTACGTTTAAATATATTAAGTGTAGATGTTAAATACACTCAATGATGTATTTATACAATATCAATAATTATTGCATGTATACACTCTTGATTTCTATAAACATGACACAATATGAGAAAACTCCCTGAGAAAACATAAAAGTTACAAATATTCAAATAAATTATGTCTTTCTATAAAGAGAGTGTTAAGTTTTATTTCAATTAACGGCATGACCATACTTTCTTTTATTTAAGTATGCATGGTTGGAAAGATGAGGTCATAATCGCTTGTAAAAACACCATTTAAATCCCTGTATGTGTTTTAACTCAAAATATTTATCTTTTAGTCATATTCTGTCTTTTATAGGGTAAACTCAGTATAAATGTAGCATCATGTCAGTGTAGGTCATGTCAGATGTTATAGGACCCAAGAAAATGGCTCATTTATATGTTATTTTCTCGACCCCTTAAATGTCTACGTTGGATGTGATTTCTCAGTCTTGGGAATATGTGAGCCTGTCGGTCCAAAAGGTGAAGTTCTTGTCAGCCAAGGTTTAGCGATCATCAGTTTGCATCATATACTATTTTTCTGCAATATATGATCAACTGCTCCAATTGAGCTGACAATTGTTTGTTTGTTGGGTTTGAATGAATCATGTTATCAAAACATTTACCTGCCCTTACTTTTACATTTACTGACCGCATACACCACAATCAAATCAGAGCTTGTAAAATCACAGTACAAAGACTTTTCATACCTAACTAAGCTGCTAAATTCAATCCCATATTGTAGTTATCTTAGGTTGAGATAAATATTTAACATAAACAATCTGAACTAATATGTTTCTATGATTATGAGGAAGATAACCCAAAATGTCCTGTGGATGTTCTAACAGTTAACCTGTTTATTCATGTCAGGTGTTTTACAACGAGATCATTTATACAGGTGAAGTGAATGTAAGATAATTGAAATAGTATCAGACTTTATCAATTGGTTTTCCATTTATAGAACATGGGGTGATTAAACTATTTGTACTTTGCCCCTACATATGATATACAGATAAAGGTTGCACAATATTTGTACAAAAATCAGTTAATATTGTTGTACCTGTGTTTCAAAGCTTTGGGTTGATTTGTATGACACACTAGGCACACTGACCCCTATACTAAAACAGAACACACTTAGTAATTCTTACAAATTCAATTATATCGTCAACATATTGCCTGAAACAATATTTTTTGCTCAGTCATTCATGTTTACCGGTAAACATACTATTATGTTTGTTTTATGTTTTGATGAATAAAACACACTGCATATTAACCATTTAACATATTTTGTGGTGAAAATAGTAATGCAATTTCATTGACAGGAATTTATGTGTGAATAAAGTTACAGCCTTCAAAAAACTATTCAACTTTGTACAGGACAGTAGGTTCAGAAATCTTTGTACATAACCTACCTGCTACAGATTATAGTTGTAAAATAATCTGGTTTTATTGCAGTAATCAAGGTCATGACGGTGCGATTGACAACGATAATAAATAGAAATTACAATTGCAATAACAGCCACACAAATAGATATGTGTATCATTTAATTATAGGATTTTTGAATATCTTGTTAAGAAACTAAGCTGTAATAACTTTGGACTGGCATTTTTTAGATAATTACGGTGAGACCGGTCATAGTCAGGGATAACAAACTTTTTCATTACATTTGGGAAGCTGTGATTCTTGTGTCATCAGCCAACTGACTCGTTGACGGCCGAAACGGATTGCTATTGTCGTTATCTTTCTAAAGGAACATTGATTTATTCCTTTTTGTTTAAGAAAATTGCTAGTTTCAATACGTTTTTCAACGTTTAATTGCCTTAACAGACTTATACGGATTTATTCTTAAACAATTTATACATAAAATATATTTTCAAGTTGAATGCTATTAACTTTTGATTTCATATTTAGGGGGTCCACTAAGTGGATCATATTTTTGTCGGTTCTGTCGGTCCTAGACCGATTGAGGTTATGAAAAACTGATTGAAAATCCCAGACAGTCGGTCTGATTCTGTTTGCTAAAATTCCCATGTCATGAAATCGATTACACAGTGCACACCCTTATTACATTCTTATCTTGATTAGGTGTTATAAACCATTCACTGCAGTCTCTAAACGGTCAGGACCAGATTGTTGCACGTCAGCCAACTAGTGTCAGAGTATGGCCCCAAGCATCGAAGATTCACGCGGCTGTGTTATAGTCACGCATGAATAACCACGTTTCAATATCAATCGATAATTTCACTGGCTTATACATAGCACAATCGGTCCATAAGATATTCTCGTCCAGGATAAAATCGTTGACAGTTACTTCGGAGATACAAACCTCGATGTTATCCTCGTGGAAATGGTGCATTTCAGTAACCCAGTAATTTCAGTAAACTGTCATATACACAAAGAAGAAAATCGGATATTCTGCAATAATTGTGGGCGGACCTTATACACTGAAAGCACGCGCTGTAATTAAACAAAATATACCGATACATTTTCCACCAGCATAATAACCGGCAACAAATAAATAAAAGTCGCGGATCTGATCGACAGAACAGCTGAAAGTTATTTTTATGGGCGGAACTTCACATAAAATAGTACACAAGAAAAATATTATACATTGTATAAATCTTCAGTAAAAATCGTGTTAGTGTATAAATCTTCCGTAAAAATCGTGTTAGAATCGAAATAATTCGTGTTCTTTATTGTTTGTGGTTGAATAACCCACGAACGAAAGTTTACATGCGTGGTTTCAAATCATTTAATCCCTACGCATCTTAACTATCCACCGTGGGTTATTCGACTACAAACTATAACGTACATGAATTATTTCTTAACTATTTGGTTTTGTTATTGCCAGTAACAAACCTACACACAGACATTTGTTTGGTTCAATGCATGTTTGTAAGATATTATCGAGTTGACAACGATTTTAAACATCGGTATAGATTTACACAGACTAATAATATTGACAACGATGAAAAACAGTCAGATAAAACAGCACACGAAACAACCAATGTCAATGAAATAGCAAATGATAAAACACAATGAGAAAACTCGAATGTTCCGTTTAAAAATAATGCCTAAGGGAATTTAACTTGTACATTTATTATACTATCTTCATGAATAGCAAAATCAATGGTATATATTTTAACATAATTTGTCATGATTTCGGATATAAATTTTCGGACACCTTTTCCCCATTTAAATCCGGACCGATTGATGTTGCGGGAAAATATGATCCACTTGATATATTTATTTTTAGATATTATAGGGAGTTCACTTGATATAGTTTTTTAGATATTCTAGGGCATCAGCAATTATTAATGTTAAGTAACCATACTAGTTTCACCAAATTTAACCTGGTAACCAATTTCATAGACGTATGTGATCTAGATTCAGACATGGTCTAAATATTGTCAATTTACACATTAAGATCAAGTTTTGTCAAGACTGAGTAATAAATCTGGTCTCTAGACTGGTACCACTGTTTAAATGACATTGTACCTGGTAACCTAGTTTTAAGACACATATGATCAATATTAACTCGACCTTAATAGTGAACAGAATATATATTTTGTTACTATGTTTCAAAAGATGCATAACTATCTATTAGAGAGGAATCGCAAGGTTTTTTCCAAGATTTGACCTGGTCACCTTGTTTTTGGATGCAAGTGATCTAAATTCAAACTTGTGCAAACTATGTATTGTATAAATATACATTGTCTGCCTATTTCATTTCATATAATCCAGTTAATGACTGCAACAAACAGGTTCCTTAATAAAGCTATTTTATTATTCTGTTTCATACAAAGTACCAAGAAAAAACATTGCATGTACACAAATGTCAATCAAAAAACACTTCTGCTATGTTATATGATTTTTAATACCAACACATGCAATCAAGTTCACAAGATACGACCCGGTGACCTAGTTATTTTATGTATGTTACCCAGGTTTGTACTCATCCAAGAACATGTTAAGATTAACATTTTGACTATCCTTCATCAAGATTTAAAGATAAATGTGACCACTATTGAAGTAACTTTTTTTCTCTATGAATTGATATACTAACCAAATTTGTTTACTCACTGCATGGTTCACAGATTAAGACATGACCTAGATATTTTCAAGATAAACATTATGATCAAATTCCTCTGGATTGATTATTTAATATGGCTTATAGAGTAGTACTGAATATGTTTACAGATTTGATCTGATAACCTTGTTTTTGCACGGATGAGACCCAGATTTGATAGCTGTCTAGAATGTCATCAATATTGGATGATACATTTGGCATCTATGCTAACAAGTTAACAAGACGGCCAAAGGCACTGGGTTGCTCACTTGAGACCCGAAGGAAGTGAACTGTTTTGAACAGTTTCATTTGCTTCTGTCATAAATGAGGCTTCATACTTTTCCGTTTAACCAGTGCCAGTTTTGCACTTGGTTGACATGTTATTATAACAAAAGTTCTGATCAAGTTTAATGCTGATTTGGCAAAAATGTGATTTAAAGAATGTTAACATTAATTAACTGAACACATATAAAGGAAAACTGCCATATCACGTTTGACATGTTTTTTGTTGGAACAAAAGCAATATAAAACCTCAGCCAAAATATTGTTTGAACAAATATTATGAGCAAGTTTTAATAAGACTGGACAAAAATGTGACAGTCAGTATTCACAAGGTTGCAAACCATATAATGACAACTGGCCTGCCCAGTCCCTCCAGAGACCATGCTTTTCAACAAGCCTTACATAAATTATAGTACAGTAGATTCCACTTAATTGAATATTGGATAATTGAATAATTCGGTTAATTGAATAGAAATTGAAAACACCAAACCATTTGCATCTTTTCCCGTTGTAAATATTTCATATATTCTGATAGAAAATATGGCGTAATTCGGTTAATTGAATAGCCAATTTTTGAGTGTACACTATAAAAATTTTTTTTATGTTTTATATACATGTATATACATTTGTATTTGTTTTCAACTTAAATGTAATGAAAACGTGACATATTTATTTTATACTGTTTGTATTAAGACGATGTACTTACGTATAAGTCTAAATAAAATGTCTGTTCTGTTCTATAATCCAGCAAAGAATGTCATAAATCTCCAAGGATACGAATCGTATCGACGATTTTGACAGACACGCTCAATTGACAGCCTTTGTTTTCATTTCACACCATGCATGTATGCAGCATCTGTTAAGCGTCATGTGATTAACAGGTGTAGTATGCGAGCTTGTACAATGCAAACACTGGAGTATCCGGTGTGCAGTCAGGCGTGAACTTTCGAATGCAAACTGTCGAGTAACACATTCAACAGTTTGTTGTCGCTTAGAAACAATTAAAGAGTGTGTTGCCGAAAACAAACTGTTGACGTGTCTTGCTCGACAGTTTGCAATAGGTGATGGAATGTGACACTATATTCTCAGTTCGTGTATATAAACCTACACAACTGCATCACAGTAAATCATATCTAAATATAATGTGGAATAAACGAAAACGCGCACATTTGTCAAAACATTGCAGTCTAACACTGTTGATCATGTTTTAACAATAACCAAAATTAAATCCAGTCTTGACCAGATTTTCCGGTAAAAAATACACAGTACGTACTTTATCTGTTTCAATACTAAACTAACTTCGACAGTGTATACAGCCACGCTCATTTTCGCGCGCTTTTTACCAGGACAATACATGCACAACAGATGTTGCTAGCATAAGCGTTGGGTAAGCAATAAAATTGGAAAAATCATTACACGCACGCTTTACATGCGTATGGCGTGACGTTGTACATTGCCGCATAGAATTTGCGCACGCTTTTCTCGAGAGAAAGGATTAAAACACACTGTTTATTTGCACTTTATTTGAAGACTGTGATAAAGTTGAGTAAAAATTAAATTGGGAAGAGTGTTTCGGATTACAAATTCAATCATGCGCATTTGAGAATTAAACAAAACACGGAATACGGACCAAGTTCTAGGAAGCTCATTCTTCGGTACGATGCGTTTTTTTCCGGATTTTTTTTAACAATATAGCCATGAAATAGGTTAAAAACACGATAATAATACATACTTGAAAGAAGAAAAAGACATTATTTATTTATTAAATGGAAATGCGCGTGCTATGACGTAGAAGCGTATGTACAAACATCATCGGTAATTCGGATGAACAGTAATTCGGATGAACAGTGACAACATTGGAAATAAACTGATTCCGTGTAATTGAATACTCCGGATAATTGAATATTTGGACGTGACAAATAGGCTATTCAATTAAGCGAAATCTACTGTATAACCATAGATTCAAATACTGGCTTGTCACAATGGCATACTTTTTGTTATGTGTTTGAAATATCAATGATCAAACAAAATACAAAACCCATACAAACATATGCATGATGCATCCAGCCTGTAAATACTACCTTAATCAAAATTGTACTAATTTGAACTGTATTTTGTAAATGAATAACAAAAATACAGAGCCTGTAAATGTATAAACCATCCATGAAAATATTGACCATATGTTAAAGATGATGAACTTATTTAATAACCAGTAATGTTTGAGTTCATACATGTTAAAACCAGTTCAGAAGTTATATGATTAGAAGGCACTGTATGGTACTAAATCTAAACAGTACAAAATTTTTTGAAACCAATTAAGTCACATATAGTTTAAAATAACTAAATTCCTTAAGAATATGTGAATGTTTATTCTGCAAAAATGAAAGTCCATCTCTCTGATGAGAAAAATTCTGGTTTAATTAAACCATTTTTATTTGTGGGCGTTTTAAGCTCACAAATAATGTAGAGGCAATTGTGCAAGTCAGTCTGCGATAAGTACGCTAGGAACCGTAATCCGTGACTGCCTGTGTAGATAACTGCAGTAAAATTAAGGAGACAATGAATGCTTGGCTATGAGTGTCTGCTCTAACCACCGCATCTGCCTGTTTATAGTCCCTATTGGTACACTACATAGTGTGTATGTATTCAAAAGTATATAACAGCTTGTAAGACAAGGCCAATCTTAAAAATTCTTTTGTTTGGCATAACCCGACCGACCCACTAAAATCTGAATTTTTTTTTGCTCGCTGAAAATTCTTTCCGCTAATTTTTTCCTTTCGGCTTTTTATCATTTTCGGTTATTTGCTTCATTTAGTTGAATGCTCTTTTAAGGATATCTAGAATAGCAATGAACAAAACGCGTACCGGTATTAATTTGAGTCGCCTATTTATTTAACATATGCATATCCGATTAATTAGACTTTAAATACAATTAAACCGCTCTTGTTTTTTCTCGTATCCCTTTAATTAAAATACGCTGCTGTCGTTCAGGATAGTTTGGGAGTAAAAAAACAAATCAATTACTGATCACCGTTCAATTCAATTCGGCAATCGGCAGAGATGTGTAATATTATCGCCATATAACTAATTATTTAATTAGCACTCTTTAATTCAGATCGGTAAATATTCGGTGGAAATATAAAAAGTGGTCAGCTTAGAAATATTAATTGACGGGTATTGTCATGTTTTTGTTTCATTCGCTTATCTCTTTTATACGTCTTTCCGACCGGTCGCTATTTTGGAGGCAGAGGGCGATATTAAATGTGTATTCAAATTATACAACATCTGCGCATGAATGACCCAATATTATCCGATAGCTCCACCCGTTCTCACGTTTCATTCGACAACGTCATGTCAGGTGTAAGCGAGCTCAATGCTGATAGGCCAGCTACCATTTGCACTTCATTAACAATAAGGTCAAGCAATGTCTAAACGGGTACAGACCGGGTTTCGTTAACTGTTCGAATTGCAAACACTTTCATTGAAACAAAGAGACAAATATAGAAAAACAGTCCGGATTAAAATGGCGGATGTTGTCAACGAAATTTTACTAGATTTTCGCAATTTTGACTGTTCTTGTGCCAAATTCTCAATATTTTCGCAAATGACTCAAATGGCAAACCGCAGCGCGAGCATTGCGAACGTATTATTATTGGGATAAATGCTCACTATTACAGGGCTCGCGCTGTCGTTCGCCATTTGCGAAAGAATAGCGAATTTGGCTCAAGAAAAATATAATTTGCGAATATGCTTAAATCTCGTTTAATTTCTTTGAAAACATTTGCCATTTTAATCCAGGTGTTTTTTAAAACTATTTTTTTGTTTGTTTCCATGAACAATTTCAAGCGCATATGGTAGCTGGCCAATCAACATCGAGTTCGCTATCAGGTAGCATTGTGTCATTTATGCGCAGATAATGGAATACACAGTTGATATTGTCGTCTGCCTACAATATAACGACCGATGGCAAAAGTCGTATAAAAAATAAGCAAATGAAAAGAAGCGTAACACTCAATAAATTATTTTTAAGCTGATCACTTTACAAATTTTACCGACTATTGATCTGAATTAAAGGATGATAATTAAATAATTAGTTACATGTCAAAGATGTTGCACCTTTCTGTTCTTGATTGAAATTAAAATGTTATAATTAGTTTGTTGTTTTTTTACTCACAAACTATGCTATTGTAAAGTAATATGTCAACCAAATAGTATATTAATTACGTATTTGCTAGGTTTCTTGTTTTCATTTTCTGTAGTCAAACGATATGCACATTTTATTTCATGTGCAAAATGCGTACAATTTTTGGGACTGTCGTTTTCAGATAAAGTATTTTTCGTCGATTATATTATATTTTAGAAGTTCTTTATAGAAAAAATAGACTTATGAATACACGTGCGGCGATACGGACGGTGCAGACAAATCTTTACCAGAGGCAGAAGACTTATTTGATAATTACCTTTCAGTTTGGCATATTTCGGAGTTTAATGTCAGATTTTTTTTTTTTTTTAAATCCCTACCTACCCCCAGCGAAAAATGTTCAAGAACAAACAGTCCGTTCTTGAACATTCTAGAACTGTTCTAGAACTAACGACACTGTTCTTGAACAAAGATTCATGTTCTTGAACATGGTTCAAGAACTTGTATTAGTTCTTGAACAGTATGTTCAAGAACTTATGTAGTTCTTGAACTAACAATACTGTTCTTGAACAGGAATTAATGTTCTTGAACATGGTTCAAGAACTGCTATTATTTCTTGAACAGTAATTTAACAACAGATATAGTTCTTGAACTGTTCAAGAACAAAGATTTTTTCTTTAAATGTTCATCAAGTTGTAAGAATTTGGTTCAAGAACTGCTATTAGTTCTAGAACTGTTATTATCATGGTCAAATATTTCTTCTAGAACTTTTCAGGATAAATTCTGGAACTACAGATTCTTTCATCTTTAGGTTGTGACCCTGAGACTCAAGAACCATTGTGTTGAATATTTCGCTTAAGAACCATTGTGTTGAATTTTTATGTAAATATTAATAAGTTGGTGTACATTACTTTGTTTTTGCTGAAACAGGACATTGAAAACAAAAAGATGTACATTTTCAGATCTGGGTTTTTTACTCAAAACTCCACTCAATAATTAAGGTTATTTTTAAGACAAATACTGTGACTCTCAGTGTTATTTAATCCCAAGTCGATCAGTTTTTCTAATAATAAAAGGTAAAGGTTTATGATGAAACTATTTGACATTTCGTATGATAACCACAATGCAGGTGATGCAAAATTTTATTTAAAGATGGCATGTCCATGAGTGCTGGGCATTAGTGAAATACATGCACTAACTTCAGGACAGACTTTAATGTACACAAGCGTATCAATGAAACTGTCAGCAGTAATCACATATTTGATACCAGTGGCTGTTATAGTGACAAGATGTTTTCCAGCAGGTAACTGAGAAAGTTGTACATCTTCACAAGAGTCATACTTTTCAAGAACTGCATAAACTACACCTGAATCTGTATTGATAACAAAATACGCAACACATTCCACATTACTATCTCCATATAAAACATAGCTACAAGCTATGATAAAGCATTTTCTAGGCTGTCTATCCTTGTTGTTCTGTTTCGATCTTGGGCCTTTGTAACGCAAACCCTCGCAGTTAATAGTGCAGCACTGAAATATATCTAGGTCCTTTGGAAACACTGCACAGCATACTTCACAATAATGAACTTCATTCAGTGGGTTTGAGTCAAAAAAGGTCATTAAGTAATCGTAGTTTAGCATATGAGCATTCTTTGAATCATTACAAACTGATTTCACTGTGTTAATTATGTCTTTGCAAGCACTGGTGGTCAGGTTGTGACGACGAAAACAAGACATTATTTTTAATGCCTCTAGTTCATTTGTCAACTGATCTTTTGAAAGAACATTAGAAGTGTCGGAGAATGATGAATATTGCGACTCTGTATCAGAAGATAAATCGCTGTCAGAGTTGGAAGCTGAAACAGTATTTATATCTGATATTTCTTCATCTGTATGGAAGAAATCTGACATATATTCTGAATTTGAAGAATTAGATCCAGCATCTGACAATTCAGATAAGCACCCACTATTATTACTGTATAGTAAATCACTATCTGTATCACTAACAACGCTGTCAATGTTTCTACATCAGAAACCTGAGAAAAAGTTTCTACATTAGACACCTGAGAAGAAGTTTCTACATCACGCTCCTGGGAAGAAGTTTCTACATTACACTCCTGGGAAGAAGCTTCTGAATCACACTTTTGTGTTTCCACACCTAAAATTAGAAATATTCAGTAAAAGAATTTGACACTATGATAAACAAGAAGAATTTCAGGGATCCAAATCAAACCTAAAATAACAGAACTTTTAGAAGTGTTTACTCTTTAGTTTATATTTATCTATGTTACAAAGAAGGAAGACTCTAAGTTGTTATCTTTTTCAACAAATTAGCATACCAAGATATCCACTGGACTTATTATAGATCAAAATTCTTTGAACAACCTTGGTAATGCTTAATCAAATAAATATTCCTATTAAAATTAGCAATAAATGGCCCATCAGTTTATAAGGACAGGTTAGTAAAAGTACTTATTTCTGGATGGTCAGATGATAACAAAAGCTTACCACCGCAGCATGACAATTGATGTAGAAGGACTGAGGAGAGCCCCCCCCCCAAAAAAAAAGAATGATTGAGAGCCCAATAAAACATAAAGTAAAAAAATTTCAATTTAATTTCCTTACCTTGACTCTCAAAATTTATATTTGCTTTGAGCAGAAGCAGATCTTGTTCGGAACTGTGGATGGCTGTCTGGATTTTCTGTCTTTTCCATCTACGTAATGTACGTTGAGGAATGTCCAAATCTTTATTATCTAGATACAATTTCCTCTGCCGTTTTACAGGGGCTGTAAATATAATGTGTATGTAAGTTCAAAGATTCCAAGCAGAGAATGTCGAAATTTTAATTTGCTGTATAATATGCCCAAGGGCAGGCAAAATATTCAGCTTTCATTGATATTATTTGGCTAAAATACTGCTTTCATTTCATCATAATATTTATCTTCGTATGTCTAGTATAATTAAATCAACATGACTTCACATCGGAAAATCTACGTATAGACCAGCTATCACCATTACTGACGACTGTGAAGAGAAGTCCTCGAAAAATATAAAAAATCTGGTAACTGGTCACCCAAGTCAAAAACACAGAAAAATAATATAATTGCAATGTATTCGAAGTTACTTTTCATAGGAATCATATGATCGAAAATTATAATATATTTGTGATTGTTTTCTTCAGTGATCAGTAATAATGTTCATTAAATATGATAAATGGATAAAGAATTAAAATTAATATTGAAAAAAAAATATTTAAACAGGGGTCCTTTTTGTTCTTATTCAAGTATAAACAATAGCATGATAGTTTACACTGAACTAAAAAATGGCTTCGAATTTCAATGCTCATTGCATTAAATATCTGCTTTCCACATTTAACTATATGATTCTACTGAAATACATTAACAAAAACCATACTGTATAGGGGACAAGTTGACTGGGGAATGAGTTGACTCGCGGACGAGTTGACCAAATCGATGAAGAATTAGGGGACGAGACTTTGACCAGAAACCAAAAATCCTAACAAGTTTTTCTTTCAATAGAGGAAAAAAGAAAAATAGCTTACACAGGCCGTGTGTTTTGTGCAAATGATGCAATATATTCTGTTTCGAGCTTAACTGGCGCGAGCACAATGAACATTTGTATTTTTAAATTTCGCCAGCAATAACTTTCTGGAAGTTTTCCTCTTTGGCAGCCATATTTTAATATCTGCCAAAGCATTTACGTAAACGGCCATTCTATTGGTCAATCGATTCCCACACAACCAGTCAGGGTTTAGGTTATCTACTTTATATCACAGCTAAACAAGACCTCGCATGATTGGCTGTTCGATATTATCCGCCCAATGAAATTTGCTGATGCTGAATCGTTATTTTGGCGCAAAGAAACAATTCGTCTGCAACCACACAAAAAGTACAAAAAAATGGCGAAAAACGTGCAAGAAAACGAGAAGTTTGCGGTGATGAGATGGTTAACTGACGGAAACAGGATATCTGTACACAACTTGAAGTATGTTACTGAGTCAAAACTGCCAAAAGAAGAGTACAAACCTGGTATATGTGGGCTTTCTGTTTTCGTTGGGTTTCCAGGCCTTTGGAAATTCTGCATATTGAACGTGGGAGGTAAGTTAATTTGACCTAAAACAGAAGTCTTGTTTCATGTTATCCGACCGACCCTGTTTTAAAATCGCTGACGCAAAAGTTTTTTCTGTTACAAATCCGCATCCGAATTTTATGTCCGAAATTTACGCAACTGCGGAAAGCGTCTGAATCGTTCATAACTGTTATTTTTGTTACTTAATGTTTTGTTTCATTTACATTTATTCTTGTCAATAAATGCTTTATTCAAAATGTAGTCTTTAGTTTTCAAAGAATATTTATTTGTACAGTAATTTACAGATCAAGACAAAAGTATTTTTGTTATCTACAAAATCCGCATCATAATTTTATGTCCAAAATTTACGCAACTGCGGTAAGCGTCTGAATCGTTCAGAACTGTTATTTTTGTAAATGGTTTGTTTCATTTGCATTCATTCTAGTCAATAAATGCTTTATTCAAAATGCAGTCTTTAGTTTTCAAAGAATAGTTATTTGTACAGTAATTTACAGATGAAGACAATCTGGATCAATCATCTTTTTGTTAAGAACTATATCTGAAAGTTAGTTCTATGTCGTCATGCATTTCACACTACTGATACCTGAAAATAACGTTCTCATTGAGTTAAATATTCAATTAAGTGTTGTGAAAAGGAGGAAAAAAAGCCTACCTACCGACCCACATTTTTTTTATCACATTTCAGGCAAAAAGGAAATGACAGAATGGTTAAAGAGTGAAATCCTGCCTTTAACTGCAGATCCCACGGACAAATTTTGTGAACTTGAAGAGATAAGTAAGCACTAAAATTTATTAGCTTATAGCTAGATATTGCTGGATATGGTTTACAAAGTGTATTTGTATTGATTGAACAATTTGACTGATGATTATTTAAACTGTATTGACAACAGTTTAAATTAGCTGCGCTAAGTTTCCTAATAAAACAAAGAAAATGTGAGATAACCATGTTTAAATAAATAAGATTTTTTAGGACATCCTGATCTTTATGAAGAAGGAAAACAATCCCTGGAAGGCAATGCAGAAAAATCTGAAGTGCCTCTGAGGCGCTCCCCACGGAAATCTGTGACATCTGATGGTAAATTTTTCATATTTTATTACAGCTATCATTCCAAGTATGTTTAACATCATGAAACCTAAATTCAAATGTACATGATAATCATATGTCAAACATATAAAAATGTAAGCATTTCAAACTGATTCAATTTAATTTTTAATGATTTTTAAAACACATGCAGTCTTCACGCTTAATATTTTAGCCCAATAGCCCATAGGGCTAATCAGATGGAATTTTGAATAGCCAGAAGACATGTTCAATAGCCTAAAGAGGTCAATATAAATTTGTTGACTTATTTTGGCCAGGAATACCAAAATAGTTATTAACAATCAGAAAATCTACTTCCATTAATAAAAACTGATGCATGTGATTACAGTAATAAAGGGTATTCTGTTTCCTTTTGAAATGTTTTTTAATATACAAAATGCACCAGATAATTATGCTGTTTGTTGTAACTTTATTATTACACATGTTCTCATTCAATGATTCCATTAACCCTTTAAGCGCTGGAACGGTATTTCGAAGGCCTTTGCAAACAGTTTGGATCCAGATGAGACGCCACAAAATGTGGCGTCTCATCAGGATCCAAACTGTTTGCTATTCTGATAGTATTCTTTGATTTTTTTTAAAGAAAATGCTAATTTTAGACATTCAGCAGTCTACATTTTAGCAGACAACAAATTACCCACGATGCAAAGGGTTAATCAGTTTGACCGATGTTTGGTTTTATTTTAATGCATATTCAATTATTATCATGTTTAAAAATTATCTGTATGGTTGCCGCATGTGTTCATGCAATTCTTTAAAACTTACGTCATTTTAGGCATTTACCCGATAATTATAGCGAATTAAATTTAGACTCTTAAAAACGCATGTGTATCAGGTAATTTATATAATAGTAGTTACAGTTTTTCAGTTTGTTTACAGTTTTACGCTCAAATATTTTATTGACCAGTCGGGCTATTTACAAGCATTTAGGATCGACCGACCGGCCCAAGAATCGACTCGGGCTTATAGGCTAATTCGAAGGCTGCACATGCTTTGTATATTGTAAACATTTGATCATGTTTGTTCTCTTCTTTGCAGTGACTCCTAAGAAAAGACATCTGGAAAGGTCAGAGGGTTCACCAATCGTGCCTCACTCAGCAAGGAAAGTTTTGAAGCTTGAAGGTAATCTAAAAATATATTGGCATATTTGTGCCCCCAAAAATTGATGGGGGGTCAGACTTTTAGATTCACCTTTACCCATATGTCTGTCTAAAAAGTTAGTGTGAAGCTTATCTCAAAAAGTATCTGAGCTAATATCATAATATATAACATTAATTGTTATAGCTTAGCTGTGAAAATTGGCTGATTTTACTGTGGACTTGCTTGATACATTTTATGCTATCAAGCCATAATTTGGTGAAGTTTTCTTTGCTATTCAATGTATTATTTTTTTTGCTATGTCAATATATATACCATGATTTATTTAAGTGAAGGGTTCAATATTAACTTTTTTACAGCAAGACTGTTGGACCAGCTCCTCTTAAAATGTACTAGCCCGAACCTGATTTCTACTAGACCATAAATGACATAGCAAATACAATTGTGTCATGTTACTGTTTAATTAGGAACACCAGATTTTTGTATGCATAGAGTAAAACAATAAAGTAACCCTTCTTTTGCTTTTCTTCGTCAAATTCAAGCCATGTGAACTGACTCAATTTTCCATCTAGGATAAAATGGACGTTTTCGTGTTTATTCATATTTACGTTTCATGTCAGTTTAGCGTCGGATTTTTTTTTATTAACTGATTTGTCGGACAAAAATCCGAACTTGAACAGAGCCATTCTTTAAATTACATTATCTTGTCTTCTACGCAAAAATGTTTACATTGACGATACCTATTTTCGATAGAAGTCGTAAAATCATGCTCTACAGTTTTACGACACTGCAGAAAATCATTAATATTCATGACAACTTGACCAATTGAAACAAGCAATTTCTGCAGGAAGCTCTCCTTTGCATCTAAAAATAGCGATGAATCATTTGAACGCTCTGCGTTTATTTAAATATACTAGTTTTGTTTTAATGCAAATAACGTATACAAGAGTAATTTTACACATTAAAAGTAAAGGTTTTCACAGCAGTTATTTATAGTTATATGAATCAGTATATATTTTTTTTAATTTATGTACTACCAGTCAGACAAGCTAGCCCGCAGTTTTACTAGCCCAACCGCCGATCTTACTAGACAATGTCTGTCGGACGTGCCTTAGTGTCGAACCCTGAAGTGCAGTATTTTCTGTACAGTTACTGTAGTTAGAAATTGATAAATTAATCGAGACTTGATGAAGATTGATTAAAATTCTATCAAACCAGTGTTCTTAGGGTTTACACGAGAGAACAGAGTGTGAAGGTCAAGGTCATTCTTTAGAGAAATAATAATGACTGATCAGTGCTGGGTGGGAACGAGCATGGTTAAGTAACCTAATAGCTCGGGTGGGCGTGTAAACCCTAAGAACACTGGTTTGATAGAATTTTAATCAATCTTCATCAAGTCTCGATTAATTTATCAATTCTATCAAACCAAGTGTTACTTATGTTTTCCACGAGATTTTAGAGCTGCACTCAGTCATTATTAAAAAGGAGTATTAACCCCGCAA
Source organism: Dreissena polymorpha (assembly GCF_020536995.1). Taxonomy (NCBI): domain Eukaryota; kingdom Metazoa; phylum Mollusca; class Bivalvia; order Myida; family Dreissenidae; genus Dreissena; species Dreissena polymorpha. Next base: position 22,919,603 of record NC_068356.1, on the reverse strand, counting down.
TCAATTACGATTATAATCTGAATAAATATCACCATTATTTCATTATATGATAGCTATCATATATATAATAATGGTTATGTGTACGATACCTGTCCAACTAGTTACCACCTGTGGGTTGCAATATAGCCCTATTGTATGAGGACTCTGGAATAACTCTTTTGTAATATTGCTTGAAAGTCTTTGCAGAACTCCAGCCTGCCGCTTTCATGATGGTTCCTAACTGTAAACCACTTGCTCCTGCTGCCGATGTTGAAGCTGCTCTGCAGCTATGCGATTGAAACACAGCAGTGTCAATCCCGGATTTTTTCATTATAGCCTTTATCCATCGTGCAATTGTACTTTTTGTTACCCCTTTAAAAGGAGGCGTAGTTGATATGAATAACTTTTCATCACTTTCAGTTCGAAAAGTTTTTGTTCTTGAAATGTAGTCATTTATTGTTTTTACAACACATAACTTTTCGTTAACGGAATATTTATCTAAGACTAATGGCTCTAAATGTTTATTTGGTTTTGAATGTTTTAATGGACTTGAGAAGTAAAGGACAACTGTATCACCCTCAGTTTTTACATCTTGTAGTTTCAATAGATGAATAGTTTGTCCTCTTTGTCCACTCAACAGCATAAGAAGAATAGCCAGTTTTTCAGACAATATCAGTAATGGCAATGTTTCATTAGATGACAATGACAGTATATAATTGAAAACTTTATTTACATCCCAAATAGTCCCATATTTTGGTAAATTTGGTCGTTTAGTGAACACTCCCCTCATAAATCGCTTAATTAAGGTTTCACTACCAATATCTCTATTGTGTAAGAGAGCACTAACTGAAGATATAGCTGACTTAGCAGTATTAATTGCGCTATAGCCTTTTCCATCTTCAAACATATTTGATAAAAATTTCAACACTATATGGGTAGGTGGATTAAACGGATCAATTTGTTCCTCACTAGAAAAACACAACCATCTTTTGAGATACGACCCATACTGCTGGCAAGTTGATTTTCTCCACGACTGCAAAATGATGTCTGTTGTAATTTCTGAAATTCCTCTATCTCTGAGACTCTGCCCGATAAGATGAAAGCTGCTAAACGCAGATTCCTGATTGGATGTTTCTTGTCTGTTTGTGCTGGAAGATGCAGACAGTTCATTGGGAGAATATAGGATTGGCCCGATATGTGATGCAGAAGAGTCGAAAACCATACTTGCGTTGACCAAATGGGTGCTATTAACACCACCCTGTATACTTGCTCTTTCACCACCTTTTGTATAGTTCTGCTTATGACACTGAAAGGAGGAAACATATACATATTTGCATAAATGTTCCAACTCATAGTGAAAGCATCTATCGCAATGGCACATTTATCTGGTTGGAAAGACACATATTTTGACTTTTGATTATTGAGTTTAGACGCAAACATGTCAATTTCAATAAATCCGAGTGTTTCTTCCAATTTATGAAATATTTCAGTCTTTAACATCCATTCCATATCATCGTTCAAATTTCTGGACAATCTGTCTGCTTCAAAGTTGTCCCCTCCCGGTACATGAGCAGCACTTATCCAAATGTGTTTATCTATAGCCCACAACCATAATTGTTTAGCAAGATTGTGTAATTTCTCTACTTTGCCCCCATAATTATTTATGTAAGCCACCGCAACGGAATTATCCATATATATCTTTGCATGCACTTTTCTCTCATTACAAAGTAACTTTTTCATAACCATTAACGCGCCTTTAAGTTCTAAGTAATTAATGTGTTCTTCTTTGTCAACCTCAGACCAGACTCCTTCAATAGTTGATCCATTAATATTATTTACTCCCCCCCATCCTTTTTTACTAGCATCACTATGAATGATAACAAGCGGTTCTGGTAAAAAGATGGGTTTGTAACTGAGTTCTATATTTTTAATCCACCAGTCTAGAATCTCTTTCACATCCTCATTTATAGTCATTTTTGAATTAAAATTCCCAAAACATTTTTTCAGGTTCTTGTCTCTCAAATGTTCCAAGTCTTTGTAATATAAAGCAGCGAATTGAACCCCTGGTTCACTAGCTACCATTTTTCCAATCAACTGGGAAAACTCACGAATAGTTACACTATATGGTTTCGACATAGTGATGCACATTTGTAATAGATTTTCCGCTCGATCGGGTGTAAGCTGAACTGTCATATTGATCGAGTCTAAAATAAAACCCAGAAAAGTTATTTTCTGTGTGGGTATGAAAACGGATTTTTCCGGGTGAACTGTAAATCCTAATTTATCAACTAATCTAATAGTGTCATGAATGTTTTCCAAACAATCTTGATAATTCTGACCTTTTAATAAACTATCATCAATATATGGAGTGTTGAAATGCCCAATCTTTCGAAGTGATGAATAAACAGGCTTTAAAACTTTGGTAAATACCCTCGGGCTGCAAGCCAGACCTTGAGGTAAAGTACAAAATTGATATCTTTTGTTATTCCAAATGAATCTCAAATATTTTCTATCAGATTCAGCTATAGGTATACTGAAATAAGCATCCTTTAAATCAATTGATCCAAAAAAGTCTCCTGGTTGAATGTTTGCTATAGCAGACTTCAGAGTTTCCATCTTGAAATGAATCTTTTCAACACAGTCATTGAATCTTTTAAGATTTAATATAACTCTTACAGTTCCATCTTTCTTTGATCTCATAAAAATATTGGAATAGTACTCATGTTTGTCAATTGTTTCAACTTTTTCAATTATCTTTTTGTCTAAAAATTTAGAAATTTCATCATCTATTTGTTTTTGTTCCATTTGATTGAATTGTATTGGATTAGGCTTGAATGGCTGCCATGGGCTAAATGTAATTTCTAATTTGTAACCACAAATTGTTTGGAGAATCCAGTTGTCAGATGTGACTTTTTTCCATTCTGATGTAAAATGCCGTAATTTTCCACCTTGAAACATATCTGGTGTATTGTTTATAAACAAACGAGGACTTACATCTAATATGGTCTCTTTCCCCTGTAAGACTGAGTCGAGGATTTCCCCCGGTAACTCTGACCTCTGCTTTTCCCGTAATAACCTTGGTTTTTTGACTGGGATGGGCCGGCTTTGAACTGGTATGGATGAGAAGTTCCTCTGCCCCTTGGGGCAGGGCGCTGGTATAAAAAAGGGGTTGATGTGAATTTTTGAGATCTTTTCTCCTCCTTTTCAATTTCCTCCACTTTGTAGTCAATATTATCTCCAAAAAGGTTTGAAGTGACAGGAATATCCAAGTCACAAACCTTTCTGTACTTAGCAGGGACAGCTGTCTTGATAATAGATTTTCTCTTCCTATTGCATTGATAAATGCCATTCGTAAGAATTTTAAAAGTGTCCTTTATTAGCTGAGGCAGTTTTGTTTGGTCCCCTTTGTTTTTCAATATATCAAGACCCATTAAAGTAGGGATCATGGCTAACTTTATTTGTTTTTGAATATTTTGGAGAGCCAAATCCCCCTCTCTTTTGTCGCGAAGAGCAGTCCATAGTTCCTTATTGATTACAGGTACCTCTAAACGACGACAATTTTCGGGTACGAGGTACTTTGCCGACAATTCTTTAAATTGGTCCTCGGGCATTCCTTTATCTATGGCTTTATTAAATAATCCCGCGATTTTTTCGTCAATAGGCGGCCCGAAAACTTGGGAATCCTCGTACAATGAATTGAATTCCACCATGAAAGAATCAGCGTCATCTGTGCGGTCTTCATTTTCGGAGACTGACCCCTCCATTATGTCCGACAAACTATCTCCGATCACCAACCTTTCGGGCGATGATGATCTCTGAGCAGCCAAAGATGGTAGGGTTGACTCAGTACCCGTATGTTTGTCTAATTTTTGTTGCATTTTCGCAACAGTCAACACTAGATTTGACAGAAGTTCTGTCTGATCGCTATCGTACTTTCGTTTTTGACGTTCCATATTGTTTATTCGCTCCCACAATGCATTAGCGTTTCCGCCCTGCGCCAAGTCGCATTGCGCATCCTCGCCGAGTCGATTCTGATTTTCAGAAATGGCGCAGTCGATTTCAATTTCTTGGGGATTTCCCCCGAATTGAGTGTCAAACGAATTTGTTTCTGAGGGCCTTTCCAGATTTCCCAGTGTTTCGTTGGCCTTTCCAGCACTTATTTTTGCTAGTTCACGCGTTCTTTTCAGAACACAATCGAAGTACGAATCGTTCTTTTGTCCTTGCTTATCAGCCATTTCGGCTTCGATCTCTTTGTTCTTTCGATCAAAGAAATTAGCAATTTTTATCCAACGAATATCACAATAAATAACGGTTAATCCGTACTGTCAACACTTTATTATATCCGTCCAATTGTTCCCGTTTGTTGTACTGTTATTATTTTTGGTATTCCTGTACTTAAAAACTATTAATTAATTAATTATAAATTCAGATTTTTCGGCGTTAGCTGAATAAGCCAGCTTTTCACCCTGACTTGACCTTTGTAAGTGTCCAATAATACTCAAATAAAATTTCCCGCGGCTAGGTACGAATGAATACACTTCATTTATTCCATTGGCTGATTTGAGTATAACACCATAACATTGGAAACATATCCGCGTCTTTGTAACACTGTTTTACTGCATGAAACAATTTTATCTCTAATGAAAAGGCTCAATAGATAGAACAGTTTTACAATCAATTTTCGACATAAATACAGTTTGTGCGTTCACCTTTTATTTTCAGAGAATTACCAGCGCAAAAGCGTTTATACTAGTAGCTATGTTGTCATATTTAGTACTTACTTGCATTGCATTTCAACCCGCGAGGTTTTGGGTCAACTCCCGGCCATTTGTGAAAGTCAGAGTTTACATACAGTTCATCACCGGAGTTCGCAGAAGGGGTTGCGATCATTGTGTTACACCGGTCTTACTGACAATAACGTACTGACTGTAATGCATTGCATTCCAATCCGCAAGGTATCAAGGTCAGTTTGCGGTCAGTTGCAGAAATCTTTATATAAACGCCGTCTCGTAAACTTTGTGCACTTGAAGTCTGTTTTGATCAGAAAGATACTAAATAAAGATATTCGGCGATATTATTGTGGTATGTCAATCATCGATTTTTAATATGGTTTTAACATTTGCATGATAAGGACCAATTTTGATAAAAATAATTAGAAATATTTATCCATTTAGACCAGTTTATTAAGCATGAGCACAATAATTCACTATACTATAATTATGCAATTAAATAAGATTCGAGTATTGCCGGCTGACCTATATGCAATCGTTTATTTTCATGTTTCTTGTGTTTTTCTATTCTGTAAATATAGATATCTGAGTAATAATATCACATAAAGCAAAATAAGCCACGAAATCTGGCGCAACACCCCGTAATTGATTTGCTTATGATGTAGCTAAGAACTGCACAGAAAAAAGGCATCCGCTACTTTTTATCTCATAGAGATAACTTTTGATCGTTCATAAACATCGACCACAATCAACGCCGTATATCTTTTTAAAAGATATTTCTTGTTAACAACACCATGATACATAGTATTTTTAATTAATTAACAAGAATTATTCCATCATATTTACTAATGTATTATTGCAGCATATTGACTAATGTATTAAGTATGAGCGCGATGATTCTCGATACTGTTAATAATCGAATCAAATACACGTAGCAATGCCCGATAAACCACTCAAACAGGTTTGTTCGAAGAACGCGCGTATACATATTTAAAATATGTACGGAGACTTCGCGTGTGGCCGGTTGACATTTGTTTTCTGTTTTATATCTATAGGTTTATGACCAGCAATATGTAATAATGTAAAATAAGCCGCGAAAACTCCGCGTAACATCCCGTACTGCGTTTGATGCAGCTAAAAACTGCACAGAAAAAGATATTAGCTATCCTTGATCTCATTCATTTAAATCTTTACCTTCCATAAACTCCAACCACAATCAACGCCGTATATCTTTTTTAAAGATATTTCTTGTTTCTCATGCAATGACCCTTCTATTCACTTTCTGTAATGACCTTGACCTTCACACTCTGTTCTCTCGTGGAAAACCTAAGTAACACTTGGTTTGATAGAATAACCATTATTTTTCAAGGAGGGGGAAGAGTATAAATTCACTGCTGGTAATGTGTTTTATCAAGCCTTAAAAATACTTCTTGCACAAACTGTGTTTGCTTTATATGTACAGGGACTCCAGGAAGCAGCCAGTATTTAAGCAGTAGGGTTGGTTCAAACAGAAAAGATGCATCTGGGTACGGTTTTATTTCATCACAATATATATGCCTGGTTTGAAAGCTACTCTCAGGCTTAAACGTTTAAGAAAAATCAGCTGCACCAGTTCTGACTCGTTGTTTCAAGTCAAGTAGTTGCCAGTTTCTACCAAGTATATTGAGTGTTCTGGTAAGAAACCCACACATTAGGTCACCCCTGTGATCTAAATCCATTTATTCAGCAGCAAAAACATTTCTTTTAAAGATATGTCAAGAAACTTAATCTTGTTTTTTCTTTTTATGTCTCCTTCTACAGGGTAGTTGCAACCTTCTGGGATCACTTCAACATCATCCGTCTGTCCAAAAAAAAAAAAGCTGGGAAAAATATCTTATTGACGCTCGATTGGTTATTGTCGACTCGGATACTACTTGCATGTACCCCGGATACTCTTAAGTATACTTGCATGTACCCCTGGTACGGTAAATATACTTAATCATACCCGGTCGATAATAGACTGTGCCCGAGCTGTATTCCTGCCCAAAATCCTATTTCTTAAAACGCGCTACCGAATATCTTAAACTTCTCTTAAAAAAAACAAACTGCATCAACATGCTTTTTGAGTGCGAGTTTCGATAATATAGAGGTCATTTCACAGAAAATGGACTTAAATGTGAATATTATTAATTCAATAAAATAGCCAACAACCACCGATTCAGCGTTTAATTTCCCGGGTACGTTTAAGTATATTTACCATACCCGGGGTACATGTAAGTATACTTAAGAGTACTCCGTGTACATGTAAGTAGTACCCGAGCCGACAATGACCCATCGAGCCTTATTGACAGCACTTGTACTGATTTTGACCAAACACATGCGCAACTTATATTATTGAGTAAGTAAGGAATAAAATCATTAAAATCAAACTTATTGCAGATAATAATTTATGTTTCAGAAATAAAATAAAACGACTGGAGGAAGATGTTCGTAGCCTTCGAAGAAAATTAGGGAAACTCGAGGATAGGGTCTCAGAGTTGGATAAGGATAAAGCATCTAACTCTACGACAGAACAAGTGGTGGAAAAAGCGGACAGGACGGGGCAGTTGGCAAAGAAGAAAGAGGGACAGGGAAGTGTGTCAAAAAAGGAGGCTGATTCGATACTTGAAACTAAGCCGTGCCAGGCAATCTGTGAACAAGATGTTGAAGCCATTGTAGGCAAGGCTATTGGGAATCAGAACAAATTCAAAAATTTATGTTTATACAAGTTCACTCGGGAAGAATTGGTGTCTTGCACCCGAACAGGGAAGCGAACTATCAAATGTATGGACAATGTGAAACCCCAGTTAGATCACACCAAATTTAAGGAACTGGAAACATTAGTATTAAAATACACTTTATATGATAAGCAAAGTTTCCAAAAAAAATTGAAAACTTACAGAAAGTTCTTAGAAGAGAGAAAAATGGAGCAGTCTGACTTGACCTATAAGCCTTTTGAATAAAGCAACATATAAAAAATCATTGGATTTGGTGTGTCATTCTGTCCATCTGTCATAATTTTTAACTTGGATCGTAATATAATAGCCTGCTTGCTGTCTTTAACTTACTGTAATACATTTGCTCTTCAATGAAAATGCTAACCGACAAAATTCATATGTATATGAATTCTACCTGCCACATCCATTTTGGGTCAAAGGTGATTTAAGATTTGCACTAGAAAAGCAGTGTTTTTTATATGGGCTATAGTTAAAGAAAAATGAACCAAAGAAGTTCAATTTAATGTTCCAAAACTGGTCTGAAAAAATTCAAGAACTAACTAATTGGTTATTGTTTAAGAAATTTGAGCTCGCTGAGGTCTTTTGATTTCTGTTCTAGAACAAGTTCTTGAACGAAGTTCAAAAATTATAAGTTCTGGAATTGGTTCTTGAACTTTTCTAGAATGTGTTCTGGAACATGTTCAAGAACTCATTCTGGAACATGTTCAAGAACTCGTTCCAGAATAAATTCTGTTCTAGAACAAGTTCTTGAACTGGATCAAGAACAGTTCTTGAATTTTTCGCAGGGGACCTACCCACCCAAATTTACCGGGGTCGGGTTATGCCAAACAAACAATTTTTTTAAGGATGACCCAACATTTGCCAGTCTAGAATTTATCATTGAAATCTGTACATATTGGCTGCTTTCAGGGAAAACGGGGCTTAATGCATGTTAAATAATATAAGCCTGGTCACTGACTAGCTGTATCAATGATTTGGAAAACAACACATCTCAACCTGTGCTTTAAGACATACTCTTTATAAATTTGAATGGGTTGTGGTCATTGCAAACTTGCGACATGAAAAGCTACAACATAATTTTGAAAACTGAGTTGCGTCTAAGATTATACAACAGCAAGCCAAGTCAGTGCCTCCAACGCTTTGATTATACGATAGGCACCAATCGTAACACTATGTCCCTCTCCAGAGTCTCCGTAAAGAGTGGACTCGTACCTAATTACCAGCCATCTTGGCTTTTAGACACCCAACGCGTGATCCGCCCGTGTTATAAGGCGATATTCTACGCATAAAAGTAGTGATGAAATACATAGAGAGTAAACGCATTATTATTATTCCAATTAATTGTCTTATTACTTTGTTATGCAAAAACAAGCAATTGAATTATATATAATTACACAATAAATTATTATTTGGCTTTTACGGCAAACATTTTATTGCATGGTATTGTTTACATTTCAGAGTTAAAATGGATTTCAAGTCTGATCTAGAATATGCGATGAGCAAGCTGAAGATAGAGTTTAGTTTTAGCGACTACGAATTGATAGCCCTAAAGAGTCTATATGATTTGAAAGCTACTATCGCAGTTCTTCTAACTGGCTCAGGAAAAAGCATTATTTTTCAGGTAATAAGATGTTTTCGCGATCTTTACCACAATTGTTATGAATGTATTGTGTTGAAAATAAGCAATTTGCTAATTCGACACCTAGTGATTATTCATAAATATATCTGACTGTTTATTATTCACAGATTTCTGAGTAACTATGGACACATTCCTAGTTTAAAGAATGAACAAAGTTGTATTTTCTGATTGCATTTTCCTGTCCATTCAAAAATCGTGTTATAAAATAATTTAAATATTGATTGCTGGAATTACGCCAGAAAAACATCATATTTGTAATGTGTCTTGTTTTTACAGTGGTTCAGATCAAATTGTTCAACAGACTTGGAGACCTGACATGTTAGTTTCCCAAAATACCTCACTTGGCACTTACAGCGACAGCAACACCAAATGCTATAGAAAATCTTATTAAAAGTCTGCAATTCAAGAACACGACACACATATATTTTTTGGGGAAAAAAGAAAGAATGCCAAATATTCACAAATATGAAAAGTCTGATATGATAATGCATGAAGTGCTGCCTGAATTAAAATACCAACATAGTGAGTTTCTAGTCACCATAATGTACTGTGATAATTTGGAATATCCATGCTATTTCTTTCAACTACTTTTCCATGAACTAGGAAAACGTGAATATTGTCCTGAATCCAGTACACAACCAGAAGATTGAATTGTAGCACAATTTCACTAAGACTACACGGACATAATGAAAGCTCACATTATTTCTGAGCTTAGAAAGAACAATCCCAAAGTTTGTTTAGTGCTTGCAACAGTTGCCTTAGGTATGGGTCTAAACGCGCCTTCAATTGCAAGAGTTATTCATATGCAACTACCTACCACTCTTGAAAAGTACATGCAAGAAATCGGTAGAGCAGGTCGCAACGGTAAACCTGCAAGTGCCTTGTGTTATTATAACAACGGTGACATTGCAAAAAACAGGAACGGCATGGACAATGAAATGTGCTCATACATTCAAAACAATTCCACATGCTTGCGCTTATATTTGGTTAATCATTTTGGCTACAGCAGTGTCTTGTTTTCAGGGAACCAAAAAAGTTATTGTCGTAATTGTATGGCTGGTTAAATGACTGAGAGATGCCAATTAGAACCATTTTAACCATAAAATAATTTATTCACAACTATGTTTAAAGTACTTGTTGGTTTTTATTCACTATTACATACATTTTACATGCAATTTAAAGTATATAATAAAGACAAGGACTATACAAACAGGTATGTATATGTCCCTGATAGAATTGGGCAACATCTTTCCATTAAGTACATGCTATGTACCAATCCTTAAACATAATACAGTTGCTTGACCTTTCACATTCGATCAATCCAAAATTAATTTACTTTAAATTTAATAAGAAATACCAGATGTTTACTGGTCACGTTTTGTGAAAAAAGTCTCAAAAAGATGAATTTTAATGCGAAAGACAAGGTCATGTTTACTGGAGTATTTAATAACTATAAAAAGTTTGACAGATTTCAGCTAATCACATGTTTATGGTTTTCTAGCAACCAGGTCAATAGCATGGTGTTTTTAGTGTATTCTTAATGTTTATGTTGGGTACTAATCAGTTCTGATTTTGATGACTTTCTTAATGCATTCATATATGTTACACTAGTTCAACTAATTTAGGTAAAAAATGGAAAATATTATACAATATTGCAACTGTATTAATATCGGTCCTTCTTTATCCATTGCAAGAAGACACTAAATGCTTGGTAAAAACATGACATTGATGTTTAAAATCTTTGCAATTTATTGTTTAAGTAATGCTATTATCACACTAAATGTATTTTGAAAATCGTTACAATAACAATAAACAGCTGTATGCAACTGGATTTGCTGTTTTTACTCATAAATGTAGCTCTATAATTTGTTTTTTTTTCTGATAATATTGTTAATATATATGTGCTTCTAGAATGATTAAATATAATATAAATATTAACATCTCTTAAAGTAGAACAGCTTTATAGTGCTTTCTTTCTGTATTATTCAAGTATTAATTACATGCATCATCAGGAAACTCATAAATGTTGAAATGATATTCACTTTGTGTGAAAAAAACTTTAATGATTAAAATTTCCAGTATTGGAGATCATACTTAGATTTCAGTGTTTCAACAGTACACAAAAAATAAGTTTTTTTAACAAAGGAACACATTTTAATGGTTATCCCATAAACATAATTAATACTTTTAAATTGTGTGGGTACCTGGGCTGGTTTTCTAGAATTTTCTAAGAGAAATCTAAAACTAAATTTGACTTAGATGGAAGTTTTATATCAATTTTACTGTGCCAATTTCACCAATTAATGCTCTTAAAATGAAAAATTTACTTCACTGCATAGAATATTATTTAGAGTTGCACAAAACTATGCCAGAAACATGTACATTGATATGAAAAAAATTGGTGATTTCCTCAGACAAAACTGTTTATTACATATTCAGAATGTATTATTGTAATATCCATTCGTTTTTTAGTACCAATCCGCTTTTCTCTTACTTTATTATTAATAGTAATTGCATATTTTATCATTTTGACTGCATTTATAAATGTTTCATTTTTTAGTATGTACAAAATCAAATTTAACAATTAGTTTTGATGTAAAATCCGTTTTTATATGCAAGTGTCTATTTCACTTTTAAATTATAACAACATATTATACAATATTGAAAGATTATTCCCAGATTGATGTCATATTCCAACTTTGCATTGTGTAGTTACATGTAATTGAACACTGTATTGAACTGTATGGGAAGCTACATGTATATTGATTAAGTAATGTATGTTGTTTGTATTATACAAAATGCATTATTTCTACCAAAAGTAGACCATATAAGGCCTAGTGTTACTAATTAGGAACTGTATACATTTGATACTGTTTTTGATGCACTTAAAAAACTTGAATTATGAATACTAACTTGAGTATTTTTTTTTATCATCATGTTTTGCAAACGAGTGCGTTAATGCATTTGAAAATATACTTAAAGCACAATAAAAATGCACTTAAACCCTTTACCACTTAGATACATGTACGTATTTTCACGCATTTATAGTGCCTTAGAAACTGAAAGTTATATTTAATTTAAAACCTCTGTTATTAGATTCACGTTTTTAAGGCTTTATCTCCATACGTTAGCATAAAACCTGAACAGACTGTGAGTAACTCGCAAGCTGTTTTGGTTTTATGTTGTTTGCACATAGTAGTGTCCACTTTGGCTCTGAGTGGTAACTATACTTATTTCCTAGGAAAGTGTATTTGTGATGATAAAAAATATACTTTAAGAGTATTTATGCTGGAAAATGCAGAAAAAAGCATGTCTTCCTTATAAAAGTGTGTCTTGTCTGCATTTTTAAATGTATTAAATGCACACTAAATGCAGAAAAATATATTTCTTTTTAAATGTGACACTTAAATGACATTTGCACCACTACTATGAGATATAATTTGTGATCATATGCTTTTTCATTACACTATATTATTTAATTTGTATGAATCATGTGTACTGCCGAAAAAAAAATATCCGCCACTTCTCTTTTGTTGTATGAAAATTACCCATAAAATTCATTTGAAAGCTCAAGAGACCAATAGCAGCGTGCTACACTCTGCTCCTTTTTACATGACTTGATGGTAATAAGATCCCAATTCTATATGGCCGAGGGCAAATTTGCAGATATTAAAAATATTAGTCTGAACTGGGATCCCTGCAGTGAGTCTTTCCTTTTACTTGTTTTTAATTTAATTTACGATCTGATTTGCTCTTTGGCAAATATTAGTAGATCACATTATTCAACTGAAGATTTTTCACATTATATTTTTATAATTTTGATTTCAGAAAACATCTCTCTTCAAAAGTTTAAGATGATTGCTTGGGTAATTCAGAAACAAGATCAATGCATCATAACATAAAATAAAAAATATGTAATAGTAAAATGGCAGTTAAAAAAGCACTAGATAATTTGCCTGTTTTTTTTAAGTTAACATGCAACATATTTACTGTAATTAAGTGACAGTTAGTTATACTGATTTGATTGTATGCACATGCAGAAATATCATGTTTTGTGCCGAAGACAGTAGGCTAGCAAACAAGAGCACTGCATAGCTGTAGCCAACGCTCGGCTGTGCGGGTGCAGTTTTGAATAAATGAAAGCTTTTGAGTAGAATATTAGAGGTCACAGTGACCTTGACCTTTAAACTTGTGACCCCAAAATGGGTGTGGCATGTAGAACTCATCTAGGTGCAGCTACATATGCAGTTTCAATTTTGTAGAGGGCAGCACTGATATTTTAGAGCCAATGTTAAGGTTTAAGCAAGCCGGACAACGAGCAGGCTATGCCAATACCTAAGGTTTCTCTGAATTCGGCCGAGCTAAAAATGAGTTTCATATTGTTTTAGTAAAAAAGTAATGTAGTTAGAAGGACAGAATAATCAATTATTATATTTATTCATTATAAAAAAGTGCTGCTGCCATATTGGTTGTGTACATCTGGCTATAAGAATGTCCCTGTTTTATCCCCACTGGCACTCAAAGTGAGAGTTCTCAAAATCTTTAAATAAAATGAATAAGTAAAGATAGGGCTAAGTAAGCCTTGTTGATTTGGGGGCTAAAAAATATGAAATCAAAACGACCCAGGTTAAAGGCTGAGGCAAAATAAACCCGAGGCCGCATGAGCTTGCTATACTCTGAAGAAGTATTGTGTCTACCCAGGAAATGGGCTTGATTGTCTAACTAAGCTTTAGACGTTCAGTACAATCTATCTTAAATAAATTGGTAAAAATAAATAATATTACAAAAAACAAAAACATTCCACACAAAGTCAATTATTTACTTTACCTGTGTACATGAATCATTTCAGTATTGATGGTTAGTGAACTATAGTCTTGATGGTAAGTGAATTATGTCAAAAGCACCATAACTATGAAACACTAGTATTTTGGATATTGAAATGTTCCACAGAAATGATGCTAATGATAATTCTACACGATGATGCATAAAGTTATTATATATTTCTAAATTCCATTTCCACCAACAATTCCGCTATCAGTTCAATTGCTTCGAATAAGTTGAAAATAACAATATTCCACTCTAGAAACGTGACACATGTACTCAATTTCTCAACCGTTTTTTCGAGCATCCTCCTGATTTAATCAGCATTTAATAGTATTTCCTGCAGGAAAAAATATGTTCACAACATTCCTCACAATGAATAAATCTACATGTTTGCTTGATATGAAAGAAAACATGTCCCTGTCCGGTTTGTAGCACAAATGACATTCGGGCATGGGTGCCGACACTTTCGGTCATTTTGAATTTCAAAAGTAATCCAAAAACAAAATGGCGCGCATGTTATACCAGAGGCTACTTTATGCAATAAAAAGCCGGTTGGGTCCAGAATGGACAGGCACTAGACTCTGCCCGAGTGAACATATTGCAGAAAGCTATCAATAATCAAAGCGCTGAAGGCACTGGACTTGTTTGCTATTGCATAATCTTAGACACAACTCATTTTTTCAAAATTAGGTTATAGCTTTTTAAATAACATGCTTGAAATTGAATACAAGCTATTCAAATTTATAACAGGTATTTGTTAACGCACACGTGTGTGCACTGTTTATCATCCTATTTATGTTAAGGAGATAACTTTGACAAATTTTCAACAGCAAGTCCCTTTTTTGACGTTCTGAAAGCATAGAAAATATAATGAAAATGGTATAATAAGAATAAGTTAATAAAAGTAAATTTTGCAATCACTGACATATTAAATGAATATAATGTTTGAATATTCAATACCTTTCACACTTTTGATGGAAATTCCCTTTACAAAACTTAAGTTATTTGAAACCATTCACAAATTCAAAATATCAATAAAACAATTATTGAAAATAAATTAAAAAAATAATAATTACTCAAGTAGTTCTTTTAACTTACAAATTTGTTATCTATAAAGACAGTGCTGTTGACCTGTACTTTGTTGTTGATGCATTACTTGTAACCCTATCAGCACTTTGTCAACCAGTCTTATGACCTTAATATCGGTAAAGAACACTAATGCGTTTTTCTTTGTACCTGTTGCATCAAGCAATTCAGGTTAAATGACCTTTTTGCCAGCAGACACCTATTAATACATTCAAATATTTCATAGGCTGATTGGAGAGACATCCCCTGAACTTTGGATACATCACTGTGTCTGTTCACAGCGTAAAGGATGTAACACTGTTCAGTGTTAGGAATCCCGGTCTACTCTCTGAATGTTAGACACATAGACACACATTGTGGCCCAGTTACACTTACGCGTTAAAATTAATCTCGCAGAATTTAAGGGTCTATCCATGGTCGATAAATCGTCAGAGGAAGGCATAATTGGCTATCGAAACAAACAGTTTTATCTTTCAAGATGAGAAAACAAACACTACAGAAATAGTATAGTTTCACGATAAGAGAAAAATGGTTTGATTATTTAACCACAAATGTTTGCAGTACTCAGTCAGCACGCCTGGAGATCATTCATAAACAAATGAATAAGGCTACCTTTATTTGTCAGTTTGCTACATTTGATATTTTGATTTAAATGTTATGTCCGAAAGGATTGTGCTAAAATGTGCAATAAACAATTCTCAATGAGATTTTTAAAGGCCCGCGTCATGCAAAATAAGTCATATGCTAGATAAAACATCATTCCTATAGCCCACCCATCCTGCCCATCTCTCAGTCTGGTAAGGCGACACATAATGAGAGCATAAAACCTTAAGTGATTTTTTAGCGATCAGCATCACCTCTGACCAGACAGTGCATATGCACAGGCTGGGCTTGAGCTACGCTGGCCGAAAAGCCATAAGATCTATTGTCGCATGATGCTGCTATGAAAGTGTGATTTGAATGTGCTGGAAGAAAACTTCACATTAATAAAATATTACCATACATTATATTTTGATGATAAAGTAATACACTCATAATAAGCCATATGAGGATAGATATGATGTGAACTCCTGTAGTATAATTTGTAGCTACGGTACTAACACTAATGTGTGGTTTGACTATAATAACACACATTTCATGCAGTTGATATGCAACTAATAAGTGAAAAAACACAAGAGTAAAACGTTCATCTTCGATTTAAATATTTAGAATCGTTAATTTTCAAATTTTCTTTCAAAGTCAGCATTTACGCGGAATATCTTTGTTAAAGATATAACTTGTTATACCCCCTATTTAGTTTTTTTAGTTTGGTTTAGCTTTTATATCGCATTTGTGTCGTTGTCTATAGTATATATGTAGTTATTGGTGAACTCATGTTCATTGTGTTATAAATTGAAAACTGTTAATATAAACAAGCGTAAAATTATACTATTGTGCTGTTAGCACCCATGCAATTGAGAAAACATGAGATATCGCGCCTACCTGATGAGAACAAAAGAGCGTATCCCAGACATATTTAATTTAACCACGCTGTACTAGCAGCACAGTGAGTTTGCAACAAGGTTAGGCAACAGACGTGTCATTATAGTGTATTGAACTTGGTGTTGGATTTGGTGGAATATCGATTTTAATTCACGATTGATAATAGAAAATATATTGTTACATGATCACAAGTGAATTAAAATCGACATGCCACCAAATTCAACAAGGGCTGTTTGTAAAACATGCATGCACACCATATGGGCTGTCAGCTGTAGTGGCAGCCATTGTGTGAATACGTTTTTTGTCACTGTGACCTTGACCTTTGACCTAATGTAAATCATCCGGATACCAGTGTACTATTTCAAGTCACTGTGACCTTGACCTTTGGCCTAGTGACCTGAAAATCAATAGGGGTCATCTGCCAGTCATGATCAAGGGGGGAGTGAGAGGGGGGTATAATGTGGGGTGTGGTAATTTATAAGATGTTTAAAAAAAAAAATTGGGGGGGGGGGAGCGGTAGGGGGGTGGGGGGAGGTAACAGGGTTAGGGGGAGTGAGAGGGGGGTAAAATGTGCTGAGTGGTAATTTATTAGATGTTTAAAAATAATATAAAAAATGAGCGATTTTGACCACATATATTTGACCTTTGACCTTGAAGGATGACCTTGACCTTGACTTTTCACCACTCAAAATGTGCAGCTTCATGAGATACACATGCATGCCAAATATGAAGTTGCTATCTTCAATATAGCAAAAGTTATTGCAAAAGTTGGCGCAAACAGACCAACAGACCAACAGACCAACGGACCAACAGACCAACAGACAGGGCAAAAACAATATGTCCCTCACTACTATAGTGGGATACATAACAAATTGGGGGGGGTGAGGGATGGGGGTGAGAGGGGGGTATAATGTGGGGTGTGGTAATTTATAATATGTAAAAAAAAAATTGGAAGGGTGGGGGTAAGGGGGGTGGGGGGTGAGAGGGGGTAATAATGTGGGGTGTGGTAATTTATAAGATGTTTAAAAAAATTGGGGGGGGGGGGTGGTGGGGGTAGGGGGGTTAGAGGGGGGTATAATGTGGGGTGTGGTAATTGACAAGATGTTTAAAAAAAAATTGGGGGGTTGGGGAGTAGGGGGGGGTGTGGGGGTGAGAGGGGGTTATAATGTGGTGTGGGGGTTATTTATAAGATGTTTAAAAAAAAAATTGGGGGGCGGTGGGGAGGTGGGGGGGGGTAGGGGGTAATGAGAGGGGGGTATGATGTGGGGTGTGGTAATTTATTAGATGTTTAAAAAAAATGTGGGGGTGGGGGGTAGGGGGGTGAGATGGGGGTATAATGTGGGGTGTGGTAATTTATAAGATGTTTAAAAAAAGAAATTGGGGGTGGGGGGGTAGGGGGGATAGGGGGGGGGATAGGGGGGTATAATGTGGGGTGTGGTAATTAATAAGATGTTTAAAATAAACTAAAAACAAATTGGGGGAGGGGGGGGTAGGGGGTGGGGTGTGAGAGAGGGTAATAATGTGGGGTGGGGTAATTTATTAGAAGTTTAAAAAAAAATTGGGGGAGTGGGGGTGGGGACATAGGGGGTGGGGGGTAGGGGGGGTGAGAGGGGGGGTATTAATGTGGGGTGTGGTAATTTATAAGATGTTTAAAAAAATGGGGGGGGGGGAAGGGGGTGGTGGGGTAGTGCGGATGGGGGGTAGGGGGTAGGGGTGAGAGGGGGTAATAATGTGGGGTGGTGTAATTTATTAGATGTTTAAAAAATATTAAATTTTATGTATTTTTTTTGGGGGGGTGGGGGGGTGAGAGGGGGTATAAAATGGGGTGTGGTAATTTATCAGATGTTTAAAAAATTGGGGGGGGGGTGGGGGTGGGTGGTGGGGGGAGTGATAGGGGGGTGGGGTGAGAGAGGGTAATAATGTGGGGTGGGGTTATTATTAGATGTTTAAAAAAATTGGGGGGGGGGGGTGGGGGGGTAGGGGGGAGTGAGAGGGGGGTATAATGTGGGGTGTGGTAATTTATTAGATGTTTAAAAAAATTGGGGGTCGGGGGGTAGGGTGGTGTAGGGGGAGTGAGAGGGGGGTATAATGTGTGGTGGGGTTATATTTTAGATGTTTAAAAAAATGGAGTTGTGGGGGGGGGGTAGGGGGTGTGGGAGGGTAGGGGGGGAGGGGGGGTAGGGGGTGGGGTGGTGAGAGGGGGTGGGGTAGAGAAGGGGGTTTAATGTGGGGTTGGGTTATTTATTACATGATGTTTAAAAAAATTGGGGGGGGGGGTATCCTGTATTCATTAAACATGAAATTTAAACTTTTGCTTCTCCTGAAAATTTAACAAAATGTGCCCTCATCCTAGCTTTAGTGAAGGATGAGGGTCATTATTAGAGTAAAGCCGGAGGCTGAGCATGTATACTAAAGCATTATGTTCGGAGTCGTTCGAACTAATCGATTAATTCGCCAGTACAACGAGAAAATCGAGTCTACCCGAAGTACTCCCAATCGAGTACACCGGAAGCACTAAGCACATTTTTCATAATTCAAAGCTCAATGTTTTGTTGAAAAACCACAATGGGCGGGCTAAGAATCAGATATAAAATATTGCAGAATAAATGTATGTTATACAATACATAAAAATGTTGGGTGGGTGTATACATGCTCAGCCTCCGGCTTTACTCTAATAATGACCCTCATCCTTCACTAAAGCTAGGATGAGGGCACATTATTTTTCGTAAATGCCTTCGGCTTCACATGTATACTATAGCATCTTCAAAGAGCAACAAAACATTCACTCAATCAAACACATTTATTATAATAAATGTTCATCGTCATTTAAACACCGAATCAGCAAACGACATATTTTCTTTGCTAATAGTATGTCTGTAATAAAACTTCCTAAAGTTCTTATCAGAAGACCAGTCCGCTGTACGTAATATCTTTTGTAAAGAACAACCACTTACTAAAGCTTTAGATACAGATGCCCCTCTAAAAGAATGTGCCTTGAATTTATTAGAGTCTATTCCAGACAAATCCAAAACAGTACGTAACCATCTAGCAACAGTACTAGTGGACACAGATTTAAAAGTGACATACGAAATAAGTAATTTTCTTGACAATCGTACACTTTCTGTTTTACTTAAATAAAATAATAAAGTATGCATAGCACACAATTTCTCGTCTTTATAATGCTCAATTTTTAAATTATATGAATGTCCAATTCTTGAAGTTTTCAACACAGATGGAAAACCTATAATAACACATTGCTTTTCCTTCAGCATATAATCAATATCCATGGCAACTAAAGTTTGTGCTCGCGGGGCTGCAGCCAAGGAAATCAAAGCCACCACTTTAAAAGTCAATAATTTCAATGATAAACTTTCCAAAGGAAATAATGAAGAAAGAAATTTCAAAACAGGAGTTACATCCCAAGTAAAATTATACCTTGGTTTTGGAGGCATATTCATAAAAACTCCCTTCATAAACCTTGTAATTAAATTACAGTTAACACACCATGTATTTCCCATCAATGGTAAAGTCTGTAAAAGCATTGCTTTATGCAAATTAATGACTGAATATGATTTTCCTATCTGGAATAAATAGCACAAATATGTCAACACAACTATTTCAGTCGTCTGAAAGGGATTGCCAAACCTGATACCGTTCCAAAGCACCCAATTCTGCCACACATATTTGTACTGCTGTCTAGTTCCTTTTGACCAAGAAGATGTAATGAGGATTGAAGCTGCAGATGGAATCTTTCTTGTTGACATCTCTTGGATGATATGATGGCTGCGAAGATCTTCAACCTCTTCCCTAAGGGGTGCAGCTCCCCGCTGTGAGGGAGAAACAGCAAGTCTTTATGTCTCGGCAAACTTACAGGAATATCAGTCAAACATTCTAATAAAACAGGAAACCATGACTGTGCCGTCCAATATGGAAAAATTAAGAGTGCCTTTTTAACTCTGTCTTCTTTCACCTTATTTAGCACCTTTGCAATCAAATTAAAAGGAGGAAATATGTATGGTTCCAATTCTCTCCAATTTAATGAGAATGCATCATTATGAAAGGACCCAGGTTCAGGGTACCATGATACAAAACGATCAATTTGTTTATTTAATCTTGAAGCAAACAAGTCAATATTAGGGTAAAATAATTGTTTACAAACTCTCTGAAAAATATCTGACTTAATAGTCCATTCTGTATTTTCAGAAAAATTTCTAGAATAATAGTCAGCAGTATTACTTGAACCAGGTATGTAAACTGCTGAAAGAAATATGTCTCTCACTAAACACCATTGCCAAATATCACCAGATAATCTGTCCATACTTAAAGAGGCAATTCCACCCATATCATTAATATATGAAACAGCTGCTACATTGTCAGACTGAACTTGAATATGAACTCCACTTTCTTCATTATAAAAGGATTGCAATCCATAAAAAATTGCCAACATTTCCAAGTAATTTATTGGATACAATGATTCATCCATGTTCCATCTTCCATTGGCATGACTACTTGTGATCAAATCAATAGCGCCCCAACCTAAAAGGCTTGCATCAGTTCTACACACAAAATTAACTTCTCCTTGCCTAATAAGTTTCCCATTTTTCTTTACCAGATTAGTTTGCCACCATTGAAGCTCCTTTATACTATCATTACTCAGTAACACTTTGTTATCAAAATTCATCATTTGTCCTAAACCCAATAATTTATTTCTTTCCAATTGCCTGTAATGTAACGGGGCCTCTAGCACTGCATAAAAAGCGTTAATAATTGACCCTATAAAAGAAGCCAAATCTCGGACAATAACAAACTTTTTGTCAATTAAAATCTTTGCTTTTTGCAATATTTTGTTGATTTTTTCCTCTGTAAGAAATATTTTAAACTCAACCGTATCAATTATAAAACCAAAAAATACCAATATTTGCACTGGTTCCATTACAGACTTATTCAAATTTACCAAAAAACCCAGTTCTTCTAATGTGTTCTGGGTAACTTTTGTGTTTTCTTTGCAAACCAATCTATTTCGATTCATAATAATGGAATCATCAATATAATAGAAACATCTTATGTTTCTATGTCTCAACCATGCAAAAACAGGTTTTAAAATCTTCGTAAAAATAAATGGAGCAGATTTCAAACCAAATGGAAGGCATACAAACTGGTACAATTTATCATTCCATTGGAACTTAAGAAATTTTTGAAAATCTTTGTGAATTGGGACCGAAAAATAAGCATCTTGTAAATCGATGGAGGTCAAGTAATCATTTTTCTGCAAAAGATCAAGCACAACTTTGAATGTCTCCTGTTTAAAATGATCATAATGTACAAATGCATTCAAATACTTCAAATTAATCACAGGACGAAACTTTCCATTAGGTTTCGGTACTATAAAAATAGTTGATATGAACTCTTCGTTTTCATGAACAGAGTTAATAATAGCTTTTTTGCTCAAAAGAGTTTTGATCTCTAGATCTACAATTTGCCAATGTTCTTTTTCAAATGGAATTTCTTTTGGAATTTTATGTTGACATGGTTGTATGTCAAAATGAATACAGTAACCAGACACTGCATCAAGAACCCATTGATCTTGTGTAATTTTTCTCCAAGCATGTAAATTATATTTCAGACCTCCAATTTTACATACCTTAATGTCCACATCTACTCGTTTGGGTGTGGATTTGGAGGTGTAGCAACCGCATTGGCTGACCTCTTGAACCCTCTACCATATGGTCGACTACCAGATCTATACTGGCCCCTGTAGGGGTACGGCTGGTATCTGTTTGGGTACGGATCCTCATAACCGCCCTGAACATAGCTTCCTCTGAAACCCCCTCTTCTAGGGTATCTACCGGGTCCTCGACCTCTCACAAAATTGTCATTTCGTCCAATATAGGACACGGAGTCACAAGCTTTGATTTCTTTTGACACTTCATCACCAAAAAGCTTATTTGTAATCTGTTGAGAAATGTTACAAAGTGGATAATATTTCCGTTTTAAAGCTGGTCTTATCATATACCTTCTTCTTATAGAAAGGTTGAATTGCACCTGACCCATTAAAGTGAGTGCATCACACAGTAAAGTTTTTGCTTCTTGATTCGCCATAATTTGAGGCTTTAATACCTCTGCAAGACGGATAATGGGTGTCATACCCTAGGCTACCAAATTTTGGGTTTGTACAATGCTTCTATCTTGCGTCTGAGTGCGTTTATTCAGAATTTTCCATATTTCATTATTAACCAATGGAGGGCAAGCCATTTCACAATTCTCAGGAACAGAGTACTTTGAAATTAAAGAATCTGTTTCACACTGTGTTGTGCAAGCAACATTTATTACTTTCGCCAAAGATGGTGATATTGGTTTGCCCTTATCTGGGGCTTTAAGACGGGGCAATTCCCAAGTGTCACATTCAGCCTCATCATCATCAAATAGTGCACTTGACATGTCAATGTTAGTACGTTTTCTTTGTTTTATTACATCATCAGTGTCAGAAATCTGATCTGCATCTACTTCGATTGTCATTCTTGGTAAATTTTCAAGAGAAGTTCCAAACAGAGATGTAATGTCATCATCATCAGCATATTGTGTTTCTGTACTAGGAATACCAAGTAACTCTCTAAGACTCTTTATGTCATTTTCTGATAGTTTAGACAAATCCAATGCAGGTGTCTGCTTATTACAACCTACTTGTGAAACTGAAAGTTCATTGTTATTCTTATCTGAACCAGATTGCTTCTTTTTTGTTACTTTCGAAACATTACTTTTACTTGTTTTGTCTTTAGAATTACTTTTGTCTTTAGAACTAATTTGCGCTTTCTCCTTCGGAGTGGCCTTTTCTTTTGCATTTAGTTTCTCATTAAACGTTTCTTCATCAGAGAAACCATAAAACGAGTCCTCCGACTCCTCTGGATGCAACGAAACGTCGTCTCGTTTAGAGCCCATTTTCCAAACTTTAAATGTCAATAAATTGGCAAAAACACTATAACACTGAGATTAATCAATGCTAATATAAACTGGGACTACGTCCTCAGTTGGCTCCACAATATATTGATGTACAAATTGTTTATTTTTTCTCACCTTGTTCGTCGAACGCCAGAACATAAAATGAAAAATGTGCTTAGTGCTTCCGGTGTACTCGATTGGGAGTACTTCGGGTAGACTCGATTTTCTCGTTGTACTGGCGAATTAATCGATTAGTTCGAACGACTCCGAACATAATGCTATAGTATACATGTGAAGCCGAAGGCATTTACGAAAAATAATGTCAGTTACGCTACTTTTTACATTCAGAAAATGACATGTGTTTGTTATGTCAATTTTGAAAATTTGATAAAAACATAATTTTTACCAAAAAGGTTGACTTAATATTTTAACAGTTGATGTATGTCACCTTAATAAACACGAACATGGAAAAAAGTAAAAATGTATAAAATGTCAGTAACATGACTTATTACATTCAGTAGGTGCCATGGTGACCGTGCAATCTACATTGATCAGAAGATCCTTTGGAAAGAATGTGCATCATTGCATCGCCTGCCAAAATGTAAGCAAAGGCGAGACTACCTGATGTATTGACTTGAATACCAGGTTTTACCCTGCACAAGCTGGCCGACATGAGGAGAACAGGAGTGGGAAAACCGCGCCTTCTCCTTGAGCAAGAAAAGCTGGATTTGTTTAGAGGTAAAACTATACAGGGTACTGGTTATTGCATTTTAAAGGCGTCACACTTCCGACCAGTCCACACAGCCAAATGAGACCACGTATCTTGGTACATTTTCAAACATATTTTTCTACTAAACGTATTTATTTATGAAAAGCGTTAAGTCACATGTGATCAGGGGATTAAAATTGCAAAAATAAACAACCAAAAACAACAAGCAAACAAACTAGTTTTGATTTAAATTTATAATTTTTATAGCAATGAGATTACCATAATAGCAATATTCAACACTTACATTATAAAATATCTTTCAGGACCTGATAAAATGAGATCATGCACGAGACGCACCGCGCAAAGGCCATGACAGTATAATAGTTGCAAAGGAGTTTGACGGGCTGGTGGCAGACGTGGAGAGAAAGATGAGAGCCGCACTCCGCCGCCTCAAAGAAATGACAGGCCTTGATTGATTCTCATCTTTTTTATTTATATAGATGTTCCTGTGTATGTACTGTACATGTTATTTATTAGTATGCTATTATGTTTTTGTTATTTATAATCTAATTATGTTAATATTTATTTCATCAAATTGTCATTGATATTTAATTACTCATGTATGTTAACAAATGTTGGTGTACATTAAAGTATAAAATTGATGTCTTGTAATTATTTAAAATACACAAAATATATTTGTGTATACTTATTGTTTTTTATTGCGTATCTGAATTAAATTTAAAAAAACTTTTAACAGCACAAATATGATGAAAAATGGTATAATGAGAACCAGTTAATATAAAATAACATTTGCAATCACCATCATATTAAATGAATATTATTGGAATATCAAATACCTATCACACTAAGAAAATAATTTCATGATGGAAATTCCCTTTACATAACTTTTTTTTACGCCATAATACACTTCAATATATAAAATAAGATAATTGATGAAAATAAATAAAACAATTAATCTGCAAGCAGTACTTTAGTTCTCATGAAATAAAGTATTCATAAAGACAATACTGTTTACCCCTACTTTTTTGTTGATGCATTACTTGTTACCCTAGTAGTTCACACGGTGTAAACCAGTCTCTTACCTTAACATCGGTATAGAACACTCGTGCACTTTTTTGGTGTAGCTGTTTTACACAGCTGTTTACCTTAAATGACCTCTACATAAGGCCAGCAGGCACGAATGCATCCAGCATCAACAAGTCGCAGACATTGGCAGTGACATGACTTAGTGTCTACCACCATCAAGCTGAAGTTAAAGAGCAAGCGCATCACCAAGAACCCTTGCATTAGATTTGACTTTGGTAAATTAAAAAATCAAGTGATAGCAGAGGTATTTCAAGCACAGATAGCTGGCAAGTTTGCAACCCTGAACATCTTCGACAATGACATCGTCCTCGACACCATTAACAACAGCGTCAAGGATGTCCTTCTGTCATCAGCCAAAGAAGTGCTTGAGAGAGAGAGAAGTAAGAACAGGCCATGGGTGATGACAGAAATCATGGACCTATGTGAGCGCTGTTTCATCAAAAATACACAAGCCAGGGCTGGTATTCATAAGCTCCTAAGGGTGTATTTAAGAAAATTCCTTAAATAATTAAAAAGTCTTTTGTTCTTTCATTTTGGTGTCATTTTTAAATAAATTGATTTATTTAAGAAAAATTTGTATATATGAACAGTATTTTGGCATTACAAAACTGAAATCATTAGAATTTCGATAGAAAATTGAATTTTAAAATGTTCCCTTAAATCCAGCTTATGTATAAATTTGCCTAAGGAGCTTTATGAATACCAGCCCTGGACTCTAAGGCAAATTACCTGAAAGCAAACAGGGAGATAAAGGAAGATGATGAAAGATGCCAAGGAGGAATTGATTGAGGAACAATGTATCATCATCAACAAAGAGATGACCGCAAGCAGCAGCAAAAAGGCCTACAGCACCCTCGATCAAGACCCTCTCGAAGACCAGTCAGCCCAAGGCCAGTGTCAATCCAAATTGTCATTATTCCATCTTGAAAGAGTTGTCGTTAGTGCGGGACGGTATACCAACTTCCGGTGTCAATAAAGCAATGATAAATACGACTTCATCTTTGAATGTTACAGATTTAGCAGCAGAGTTAGTAAATTTTTTGGAAAAAGCAGTAAATTACCACAGGACTAATATAAATAAGACAGGGTAAGAGCAAACAGCAGGAAAAATCAATTAGATTCAATTTACAGACAGTATCGTGCCATACTCTGTCGACTTTAAATATCTTCCAAATGAGAAATTACTTATCGAAGAGTTTTACAATAGTATGCAAAAATTTCTGCTATTATTTGAACAGCCCCATCCAGAACTTTACAACAGTTTATGTCTAAGATCATGATGAATAATAACATGAATAGGGACAGACAAGTGTTATTTCAACAAATAAACATCTTGTTTGGAAAGAGGATATACCAATCTGCAAGTAAACAATTATTTTGATATTGTCATATACTTCCCCAACCCACTTAACCCTTTCCCTGATAGACTTCTTATCTGATCTGCCACTCCAGGTTAATACCAGTCCTGCTGTTCTGATAACAGTGACTACATATACAGCTGATCCAAGTACCGAAAGTACTGGTTTGACGATGCTTTTGAAGAGGATGGATATATTTGTTGGATTCGGTGGAATATGGATTTCCCAGAAAAACAGCGACAAATATTGATATTTTCACTGTTATTTTTCACTGTTTAAAACAGTGAAATACCAGTTTATTTCACTGATATTTCTGTATTAATCACGGGAAAGCATCAAATAAATAAGCATCCATTTAAGTTAATCTACATCACCGCAATTGTGAAATTTTTATTGCTTGTCATTTATCCGCAGGTCAATAGTTAATGGTTGTGGTGCAATCATTTTCGTTCTTGGACACTGCACTCCCTTCAATGAGATTTATTAAACTTAATATATCATATTTGAACTTACAATTCTTTCGGGAGTAATGGTCCAGACAACTGGATAAAACAGCAACAATATGCTAACCCATTTTTTTTCGAGGAACATAATTGAGAATTCCTGTGCTAGCCCCCAATCACAGTATGTTGGGGTATAATAATAGTCAAATTTTGTTTTTCTTCTCAAAAGATTGTCGTAGATAATAAGTTGAGGAATATATCATCCAAGACTACAATTTTTAGAAAGCCATTTTGTTAATTTATTTTTATTGATAAACAAGGATTTGTAACAATCTATACTACTCATAGATAGCTTTAACAGCACAATGTGGCTCACCTGAAATTGATTGTTTCCTAGTGGTGTTAACTAATTTTTCATGAAGATCTAGCAAAAAAGGCATTGTATGAACACAGTGATTTTTTTTGCCAGAAATTACAGCCGATATTCGGCTGCTTACCAATTGCAAAAAATGACGTTTTTTCCCAAAAATTTGATTAAAATTTCCCCAAAAAAGACAAAATTTTTCCAATAAAGCCAATAAGATTACAATGTAATTTAGCAATAATTTCGAACGAGTGCCGATCGAGTTGCCGAGTCGTCGCCGAACAACAACTGACTTACGTATTTTCGCGTATTTAGCCGAATACGATTTTACGTTGCTATCCACATCTCTCTCTATATTGCGGAGGATACCGACGATAGTCGATGTATCCCGATTGTAAACGCCTGTTTTTACACACGCCCAAGATGGCGGCAAGCAGACGAGAAATTTGCGATGCGCGGCGAAAATGATAAATAACATTCAAATTAACAACGGATATCATATGGTTATTACGGAATAATTTAATGCGTGTGTCAATTAACGCAAAATATAACATTTGAGATAAAAACAACAAATATTTATTACAAATCTTCACAGTGAATGTGCATCACGGAAATCAGTGTTGGGAAATTGGAGTTAGTCTACCGTTACTCACAAAGTTAATGCATTTAAGATGAGTATCGTTCAGAAATGGAAAGAGACAAACATGATATGATTTATATGTTAGTGGATCTGTGTAAAATCAGATTCATATGCATATTCTGCTTTATTATGTTTGTCACGCTTTACAGTTTACTGAAATAGCAATTAACATTGAAGTGCAAGATGTTGAAAGGTAAAGAAATGACATAAATTATTTTAACTCCATATAGATCTAATACATCATTAACATAGCAAGACCACTAAAGCGTTTTTTTAAATAAATATTTGTTAATGTTTTCACCATATGATATTTAATTTAAAAGAATACTGAATTAAATTCTTACTGTTAAAGAGGTTATGATTAAATGGTATATTTAAGAATCTATATAGATTATTGCAAGTTCAATATGAACGTGGAAGGATATTAACTTAACATTGTCTTCATTGTAAGAACACATTAAATTAGTACTTTATAATATAAAAATGCTGTCAAACATACTTTAATCATTTTAATTCTGTTCTTATAATCATATTTATAATGTTTCCCAATTTCATGGTTTATCGCGCTATTTTTCCAAATTTCATGGTTTATCGCGCTAATTTTCCCAATCCAAAAGGCACAGGCTGTTGGAAAAAACAACCAAAAAAATCACTGGAACAAACTATTTGTGTCTATCCGATCTAGTTGAGCCTTGTTACCGAGTTCCTACTTTTATTTATTTGAACATTCTGATCAAGTGCCATGAAGATCAGGTAAAAAATGTAAGTGTTAACATAGATTTTAATGATTTTAGTTATTGATCAAGTGCTTGGAAGCACATCACCCACTTTGGAACGTGACCTGTTAATCACTGAGACTAGACCTTGTGACCTAAATGTTGAATATGCTACTTTCAAGCTTGACTTTGAAATCATTTAAAATAATGTTCTAACCAATTTACAAGTGGATCAGATAGAGAATGTGACCACTAAAGTATTAACAGACCTTTTCTTATATTTGACCTAGTGCCCTAGTTTTTGATAGAATATGAAACCAAAAATGACATAGAGGTGACTATATATGTAGTTTCATAAGAATCTGGCAAAGAGGTGACACCCAAATTTACACATTGTAAAATGATATCGTATGTGTTCACAATAAACTTTGGATAAAATACAACAGACAAAGAGTGATAACAAAAGCTCACCTTGTCACATCATAATAAATGATCAAAATAACCAAAACTATGACATCATATAATGTCTCAGTTACTTCCAATAACAATAAAATGTTACTTTTGAAACAAATACAATACCTTCCCTTTCTTACTACAGGCTGTTCTAAAACAAGATAGCCCTGTATCGCTCACCCAAAACTCCTTCTATAGTGTCACAAACTTGTGTATGATTTGACTAAGCTGTAACCTAGCTTTAGCCTGCACATGACCAACTTGCAAATTCAGCTTTTGATTTGATTAAGATCATTGTAAGCAATTTTCATGAAAATCAGGCAGATAATGTGACCTGTAGAAAGGTAAAGGAAGTTTTCAATATTTTGACCTAATGACCTAGTTTTTTTTACAAACTACCAACTTTCAAACTGAAACTTTATTTCATCGAGATAAAATTCTGTCAATTTTTCATGAAGATCTGGAAGAAAATGTGACCTCTGGAGTGTTCACTAACCTTTTCAGTGATTTGGTTTGTTGACCTACTATCAAACATAACCTAGAATTGACCAAGATGAACATTTACCAACATAAGACAAACATTAGGGCTGTTTGTAAAACATGCATGCCCCCCATAAGGGCTGTCAGTTGTAGTGGTAGCCATTATGTGAATACATTTTTTGTCACTGTGACCTTGAACTTTGACCTAGTGACCTGAACATCAATAGGGATCATCTGCCAGTCATGATCAATTTACCTATGAAGTTTCGTGATCCTAGGCCTTACTATTCTTGAATTATCATCAGGAAACCTTTTTACTGTTATGAGTCACTGTGACCTTGACCTTTGACCAAGTGACCTGAAAATCAATAAGGTTTAATGGTCCTAGGCGTAAGCATTTTTGAGTTATCATCCGGATTCTATTTTACTGTTTTGAGTCACTTTGACCTTGACCTTTAAACTAGTGACCTAAACATCAATAGGGGTAATCTGCAAGTCATGATCAATTTAACTATGAAGTTTTATGATCCTAGACGTAAGCATTCTTGAGTTATCATCCGGAAATCATTAAACTGTTTTGACTCACTGTGACCTTGACCTAATGACCTGAACATCAATAGGGGTCATATGCCAGTCATGATCAATGTACCTTAGATATATTTATATATGTAGTTTCATGATCCTAGGCCTAAGCATTCTAGTCACTGTGACCTTACCCTTTTATCTAGTGACCTGAAAATCAATAGGGTTTGTCTGCCGGTCATGATCAATGTACCTATCAAGTTTCATGATCCTAGGCCTAAGCGTTCTTGAGTTATCATCCGGAAACCATCTGGTGGCCAGACCGACTGACGGACTGACCGACATGTGCTAAACAATATACTCCGAACAAGCCACCTAAGAAATGCAGCATTACACTCTAAAAGTAAAAGACATCTGTGCAATGATATCTTTTCTTCAAATGGTAAGATGAACAAACAAGAGGGCCTGAAAGGCCCAAAGTCGTTCACCTGAGATAACAAGATATTATTCGGACAAATATTGTGACCAAAATTTATGCAGATCGGAAAATAAATGTGACCTCTCGAGTGTTAACAATGATTTATTATAGCAATATAAGGAAAAATGCCCCACCCCCTGGCAGCCATGTTTTTCAACCAATTGTAACCATTTTCGAAATGATCCAAGATATCATTGAGACTTATAGTCTGGCCAAATTTTATGAAGATTGGAATATAAACATGGCATCCACAGAGTTAACAAGGCAATTGTTGACGGCTCACGACGGCCATAAAGCGATTACAAAACCTCACCATGAGCATGTTGTGCGATTACACTCAATGCGTTCAAATTTTTCTCACAAGCTTTGCCATTGACCTTTATAGTATGGATGGCTTTGTTATTATTTATTGCTATCATGTACCTGCAATATTGTGTGTATGTTTACAAGACACAAAGCATATGACATAAATAGACTAATTGAGCTTATAATAATCTGATAACTATAGCCAGGTCAATATAGGACTTAAAAAACATTTTTGTTGTCCTGATTTCATGAAGACTTGAGATATTTATGCACATAGAGTTTCAAGATATTATTGCAGCAAATTTGTTAAGCTTTATAACATCTAACTGGCCACAACTCATAAACAGAGGGTTTAATATACAAAAATGTTCGTCATGGTATGTAGATTTCAGAACAAGATGTCGTTTTTCTGGAAAGTGCTGGAGGGCTTAGAAATCCAAGATGGCGTCCAAGATGGCCGCCGTTTTATGATTCAATTACTAATAAAGATGAATTGAATTCGTCTATTGAACACCTATATGTACTGACTTTAATATATGTTAGAAGTAATCCATTGATATAGGGCTTCTACCAAACAGATCACCAAGATCACCAAATGTCATGGTCAAGGTCATTTTATGGTCAATATGGAAAAATAAACGAAAATTTGAGTATTGACATATCATTTTCTTTTTTTAAATTGAATGCTTTACATTTGCTGTTATAGCTAACGTCTTTATTATATAGCCACATTTACAAGCTTCATTCTTAACAAAAGTAAATGCCTAAAATTGTGTTTGTAACCATGGTAACCAAGACTACATACGCTATGTGGCCATTTTCCTGGTTTGTGGAAAGTCATTTGGCACAATATATCACTATAGCCTTGAACAACAGCCTCACCACCTTGTTTCACTATTATTAAGTCATATAAAACTGCCCTACCCAACGGCGGCCATGTTTTTAAAAGGACAAGGGTTATTTTCAAACATTGCTGATATATCATTGAAAAAAAGGTTCTATGCAAGTCTCATAATGAATGTGCAAAACATCAGACTTCTAGAGTGTCACAAGGTTTGACTATACCCATGTTATAACAGCTGCTACCCCCCTCCCGCAGACAGCCATGTTTTTAACGAACAAAAATTGTTTCAACACTCTGCTGATATATCATAAAAACACATGTTCTGGGTACGCTTCATTAAGATTGTGTAACACATGTTTCTTCTAGAGTTTTCACAAGACCTTTTTTTTTTAAATCTGACCTAGTGACGTTGTCCGAAATATAATTGCGACAAATGTGCTGAAAAAGTTTCGTGAAAGTTGAGCAATCCATGTGTGCTCTGAAGTGTTAATATGGTACATGATAACGAACAGACAACGCACACAATATTGTCACAAAAGGTCTTTGTGAGCAATGTGTACTCAGATAAGATAAAATCATTGTGCACACATCAGCAGTGAAAACAAACAGCTTGGCGAAGAAATCAGAACATGCTATCAGTAGAAATCACTTGATGGGGATAATTGTCTTTACATTTGTGCAGAGTTAAGATTTCCCACACTTAATGATAATACCCTTGTTTTTGGAGAGCTTTTCAAACAAACTTCTCACAGGCGGCCAAATTGTTTTACCGCCGAGGATAAGTTTTATGACTTTTATCACATTTTTTTTGTCTGACTCAGGAATTAATTTCAAGCGAGGATGTATTTGGACACAACTTAAAATATAATTCGGGTGAAATTACAGCAACATTTGCCGAACAGCGCCAACAAGCAGAAGCACACTTTTGGATCTACCTTATTGCACAGATAGAATTATACAAGCGATTGCGCTAGAAGCCTTAAGAGTTAATCAATTAAGTACACACGCAAAAATAAGTAAACATATATATCTATATATATTCAGTCAAGTATTTAGGGGTTACAATTGATCAAAATTTGTCTTTTACTTCTATGGCAGAGTCAGTCATCAAGAAGGCCAATGCAAGGTTAAAGTTTTTATATCGAAAAAAGGAATTTTTATCCACAGATACTAGAAGGCTTCTAGTCATGTCTTTAATTCAGTGCCACTTTGACTTCAGTTGCTCTGTTTGGTACACTGGTTTAACTCAAATGTTAAAAAACAAGTTACAGGTCACCCAAAATAAACTTATCAGGTTCATATTAAATTTACATCCTAGGTCTCACATTGGTAAAGAACATTTTACTAGACTTAACTGGTTGCCTATTGAAAGTCGAGTAAACCAGATCACACTTAGTCATGTTTTTAAAATAAGCTCTAAGTTGGCTCCGCTATATATGGAAGATAATTTTACTCCAGTCAGTAATATTCACAATAAGAATACTAGGTTCAGAGTTAGAACACAGTCAGACTCTCCTAATACTGATCTAAACATGCATGATTGCAATAGGTTTGCCATTCCAAGGGTCAAGGGTTCTGGCAAAAAGTCATTTGCTTTCAATGGGTGTACTCTCTGGAACTCTCTTCCTCAGCATATCAGAGATGCCAAAAGTATTCCATCTTTTAAACACAGTGTTAGGGAGCATTTTTTAAGCCAGATAGATTTTTAAGGTGCATCTTTTTAAGATTTCTTAATGTTGATTTAACTTGAATGTCAATATAGATAGATTTATTGTGTCTTATCTAGTTGCTGTATGATTATTTTTTTAGCTTGGAAAAAAAATTATATGTTAATTTTTATACACTTAAATTGTGATAACTTCTTAATAATTGTCTAGTCTAGAACTTATCAGAATATATTCTATGCATTTAGGTTAGTGTAACTTAAATATGTCACATGTCTTTCATTATTATTCACTGTGATATTACTATATACTGTGATATAAAACGTTGTCTCCTATGTCATACAATATTATAACTAAAGGACCACAATGGAAATAAGGGTTTAATTGCAAACCCTTTATTGTGCAATCCTTAACGTATAATGTTGATTGACATGGCTTTGTTTATACATGCAGGTTGTTTTTTATTACTTATTGTGTGTATATAACATGCTGCCATGTAAATCTATGCATTTTATGTTGAAATAAATCTATCTATCTATCTATCTATATCGAACCAAGCGCTTTTGAACAGACACAATTTTTTTTTCTTCAAACTAAATTCGTTCAATGAAATAAAATACACTTTGTTTTATAAGTACTAATTATAATTTAGCAAAACTCTTTTTTCAAACGTACTACGTATATTTAAGCATGCATTCTGTACTGTGACACGCGTATCATCGAAGTTGCAAACTGTTACCTATTTCGGCTTGAATCAGCAAGCTACGACTTATTTTAGCTTGGGTAATCAAGCAGTACAGGGCTATAAGTAAGCTATCTTCACCCTCAAATATAAACGAGTTCACTCGCATAAAGCTTTACTATTCGAATACAGTATTACTATGGGGAAAGAAACACACACGACAGAATTGCAGATTATTATGTTCATGTATATATGGCTTTTTCAGATTGAAGTCGAAGATCTGGACAAAATTTTGCAACAATTTAATTTGTCAACCAAGTTTTACAAGCAATGCAGTTAACCGCCCTATAATAATTTTTTAACTGAGCACTTTTAGATTACAAGATAAACGCGTTGGTTTCTGTCCACTCGAACAAATGTAGCTGATAATTTGCTCCGATTAGTGCAGATTAACTGAGGACTCTCCATATCACGCATGATAAATAGCTTCTCATCTTTGTTTACTTGTCAGGATTACGGTATCCACCGACGGTTTTGATCTTAAAGAGAGTAAGAATTATCTGTAAGTATCGACTGTTTGGGAACAATATCTTGTTGAGAACATGGATGTGTAGAATCTTGCAGAAGTGAACCACTTTGTAGCATCTATTGACATCAATGTCAAGCATGTTTATACTTGGAGATTAATCTCCCAATATTAGAATTGTGCCTTATTCATGATTAAATTACATGTGCTGATATATATGTATGCAGTGTCTCATTTAAAACAAATATGCACAGTTTTTGCAAGCATAATATTAGAAGTACACAGGTTATCAGATAATTTGCAAGTATAATTTTACAAGGTTTATTTAAAAACATGTTCAGGTTAAAAGTGGCAATATGCATTATTTCATTTATGTTAAATTAAAGTCAATATATCTGCCCATTAAACTCTTAACAATTGTTCCATGATTTGGAATTGGGTTAAAACTAATTAAGTTTAAACTTCATGATCGTTATACGTGATGCATTTTACGTACATAAACTACAGCTTTGTCACAAACATGACTTAACATACCCTCTCACCACTTTGAAACAGCAAACAAAATTGTGTCTTGAACATCATACACTTCATGTGAATGCCATATTTCAAGTTTCAATTCTATCTTTCTTGAGAAATATGGAAAAAGATCACATTACAAACGGAGAAAATTGTATACGTTTGCCATAATAGGCTTACTATCAAGGCTAAATAACTCAAGAACGTGTGGATCTTGCACATCTTCACTTTATAGGGGAATAAATATTCCAAGTTTCGATTCAATAGCTTGACAAATGAAGTTGCTCAACAAACTTTAAACATTTGCTTCGGACAAACAACCAAACCAATCAACCGACCAACCAATTGACCGACCGCCCAACAGCGTGACTCCTACATAACTCCCTGTCAAACTTCGGTGTATAATTATGTCAATCTGTTTTTTTTATATATAATTAGCAATTAAAAGCCCACATACAGATCTATGAAATTGACACAAGATATGGTCAACGTACCGCTTATAACACTTTTTAATAGTGTTATTTGTGTTTTTGTTGTTATACATCAACCACTATTTTTTTCATAATTTTGTTGTTCTAAATGCTTTTCAGTAGATAAAAGTGGCCTGGTATACGTATACAACTAAAACATGAAACCCGGTTGACGACGACCCCTATTGGTACATACGAGCTTGACACAAGATTGTCACTGCACAGTTTATATTTTGTCTCTGATATATATAATGTAGTGATACTAATGTGAGCATGTAATATACAAAATGTTTATTATTGCTTCAAACAGGAAAATTGTGAATCGAATTATGTGACAATGTTTTCGAACAGTTTGAATAACAGTCATGAAGGGGGTTAATTCCGCCTGTCTGAAAAATATGAGAGGGTTTGTTTCGCTATGAAAGGGTGTTTCTTCCGTTTATGCAAATTGTGAAAGGGGGTTTCTTCCGCTTTACTATTTTTAGGGAAGGGTGTTTATTCCGTAGGGGGTTTATTCCGGGATTAGTTTTGACAACACCCAACACTTAATCCAGTTTTGTCTGGATTTTCTGTTGCACCAGTATATAGTACAATAACTGTTTATATAGTGTTTTATGTATACGTCCGTAACGATAAATATACAGTGTGTATTTGATTTGCGATTAATTTTGAGGAAATGTCGAATTCCAAATCAGTCGCTATATCATTCTGTTAAAATTTTACCACGGAACATTAAACGGAAATTTAATGCACGCACGCTTTCCATGCGTTTGACGTGACGTTGCTCATGTAGGGAATAATTTGCGCGCGTTTTTCTCGAGAGAAAAGATTAAAACATACTGTACATTTACAGTTTGTTTAAAGAATGTGATAACGTCGAGTAAAAATTAAATAGGGAAGAGTGTTTCGGATCACAAATTTAACAAGGGCTGTTTGTAAAACATGCATTCCCCCCATATGGGCTCTTCGTTGTAGTGACAGCCATTGTGTGAGTATGTTTTTGACACTGTGACCTTGACCTTTGACCTAGTGACCTGAAAATCAATAGAGGTCATCTGTGAGTCATGATCAATCTAGCTATCAAGTTTCATGGTCCTAGGCCTAAGCGTTCCTTAGTTATCATCCGGATACCAT
The DNA here is from genome assembly GCF_020536995.1 of Dreissena polymorpha. Classification (NCBI taxonomy): domain Eukaryota; kingdom Metazoa; phylum Mollusca; class Bivalvia; order Myida; family Dreissenidae; genus Dreissena; species Dreissena polymorpha. Next base: position 22,882,759 of record NC_068356.1, on the reverse strand, counting down.
TTTACTATTACGGGTCACCGTGACCTTGACCTTTGACCTAGTGACTTCAAAATTGATAGGGGTCATCTGCAAGTCATGATCAATGTACCTATGAAGTTTCATGATCCTAGGCATAAGCGTTCTTGAGTTATCATCCGGAAACCATTTTTACTATTTCGTGTCACCATGCCCTTGACCTTTGACCTAGTGACCTCAAAATCAATAGGGGTCATCTGCCAGTCATTAATAATGTACCTATGAAGTTTCATGATCGTAGCCATTAGCGTTCTTGAGTAATCATCCGGAAACCATTTTACTATTTCGGGTCACTGTTACCTTGACCTTTGACCTAGTGACCTGAAAATAATTAGGGGTCAACTGCGAGTCATGATCAATCTACCTATCAAGTTTCATGATCCTAGGCATAAGCGTATTGAGATATCATCCGGAAACCATTTTACTATTTTGGGTCACTGTGACCTTGACCTTTGACCTAGTGACCTGAAAATCTATAGCGGTCATTTTCGAGTCATGATCAATCTACCTATAAGTTTCATGATCCTAGGCCTAAGCGTTCTTGATTTATCATCCGGAAACCATTTTACTATTTCGGGTCACCGTGACCTTGACCTTTGACCTAGTGACCTCAAAATCAATAGGGATCATCTGCGAGTCATGATCAATTTACCTATAAAGTTTCATGATCCTAGGCCCAAGCGTTCTTGAGTTATCATCTGGAAACCACCTGGTGGACGGATCGACCGACAAACCGACATGTGCAAAGCAATATACCCCCTCTTCTTCGAAGGGGGGCATAAAAAACAATTGACACCACTACCATCATTCTTTGTATTTGAGAGCTGGTCTTGCACGTTTGAGACTTGCCTTGATCAGGACAACAACATCATGATCAAAATCACTACCATCAAAATCATTAATGCCAGCAGTGAGTGGGTCTTGGAAATATAACTGCTATACTTAACAAGAGTTGGCAGAAGACAGTGCTTGACAGTATAACCTAAGCCATCATGGGGAAATAGTTCACAGTCAATAAGCTCAAGTAGTGTTTTTCCCAGGAGGGCAAAGGGGCATGTCGCATTACTTCCAAAAAAGGCATTTTAGCGCGCAGTTTAGGCAAAAAAGGGCAAAAACATTCCCTGAATACCTGAATTACTGGGAAACATGTAATCGCATCTGAAGCAGTTGTGGAAAATATAACATATAAACAAGCACATTAAATGGTAATTGATGCATTTAACTTACTATGATTTATATTAATATATTTACCTTGGAATGTACAATTAAGTTCCATGCTGTTTCAATAAACTGTACAGCACAACACATAATAAAGCAATATATGCATATGAATCTTATTATACACAGATCCACTAACATATAAATGAAACCATGTTTGTCTTATCCCATTTTATAACAATAATCTTGCCAGATGTTTAAAATAACATTGCGAGTAAATTGATCGCTAACAATATGCAAACACTCGTTTCCGTTACATACATCCACCAAGTAGATTACAAATAAATAAATAATGTTGTTGCTATCTAAAACATTTTTATGCATCGTTGATTATCACAGACATTTCATTAATTTCTTCTTAATGTATAATCTCCATCGTTAATTCGATCGTTTTCGACGTTATTTGCCATTTTTGCCGAGTCGCAATTTAACTCTGTAGAGTCCGTCATGTTGTTCAAATGTCAAATGATATAAGCGACAGGTGCGCATGGCAACGTTAAATCGTATACGCGATTCGCATTTTGTTAAATTAGTATACGTCTCAGTAATTATTTCAATAATTAGATCTAATTATCTTAAAGACAAAAGCAATAAAGAATAAATTTGTTTGTGTTTTTAAATGTAATTATGCGTAAAAATATATGTTTTGATATAACTGAATAATGCATGCAATGCACAATAGCCACGAGCATAACATCGAGATTTTCATCAAAAGTCTCCGAAGTAAGTGCGCTTGGTATAACATAGCCTCTTGCATTATCGATTGATACTGACACGGATTTATTCACGCATGACTAATTCAAAGCTTTGGAGCAGTCTACCTATAAATCGAGCACTGTAATAGATTAAATCTGCTCAAATAATATAGTCGATTAGACATTGACGTCTCTCGAGTAAATCAAGCACAGTCACAGACAATCAAAGACGCTGATTTTGCGGACCAAGTTAGATCCTGATCGTAAGGTAGTAAAGATGTTATCGATAAGGGCGCGTGGCGAAATTTGCCTTTGAAAAGAAGGGCGCGTGGCGAAATTTGCCTTTGAAAAGGGCAGCGTGGCGATCCGGGAGGGCGATGTGGCTTTTCGCCTGGGAAAAACACTACCAAGGTAATATAGTCATCTTTTAAGTAGAAGAGGACCATAATTAACATATTGATCGCTTATGATTTAAAGAAGCTGAATGTTATAGATGATTCTGAGTTCAGGTATATTTTCCACAATATATTGAACATTTGTAAAGACTTAAAATAAACTTAAAAGATTTTATTTCAAGTTTGATAGCAATAGCTTGGATGGGATAGTTGGACAGTCCTTCAAAAATAAAATAAATATTTGTGTGTTGTTTTACCATGTTTGAAAAAATCTTTTTTTTTGGGTGGGGGATGGGGTAGGGGTGGTGGTCGAGATTGGGGTATAATGTGGGGGTGTGGTCATTTATCATATGATCTTTCAAAAGAAAAATAGGAAAATACAATATTTTTTAAGGGGGGGGGGGGGGGGAATCTGGGGTGGGGTGTGGGGGATGGTTTGAGTGGAGTCCATTGTGGTATGTCAGGTTTAAGTGTTGTTTTATCAAAGTATGAATCAAATCTGATTATAAATAAAGAAGTTTTGGCAATTTAAGCAAAATTTATTAATTTGACCTTGAGATTCAAGGTCATTCAACGGTTAAGGTCAAATTCAACTTGCCAGGTACAGTACCCTCATGATAGTAAGAAAGTATTTGAATTTTCAAAGCAATAACCTTGATTCTTTAGAAGTAAAGTGGATCCAAAAACAAAATTTACCAAAAAATTATAGTGACTAAGACAAACAAGAGCACCGCCTTGCGGATGCAGACCGCTCATCTATTTTCTTTTAAAAGGTGAAGGGACTCTCATTTTCAATCACAAAGGAGGGTGGGGTGGAGTGAAGAGGGGTGTATAGTGTGGAAGTGTGGACATTTATTACATTTTTTTCCAAAAATGCGAAAAAAAAATGCAAAAAAAAAATTGGGGGAGGGGGTGAGTGGGGGGGATTCTTGGGTGCGATGGATGGACGGTATTTCAAACATAAAATAATAAAAATAAATATTTGTGTTTTATAACCGTTTCAAAAAAAAATAGTTGGGGGGGTGGGGGTATAGTGTGGTGGTCATTTTTGAGATGATCTTTAAAAAAAAAATATGGGGGGGATTCGGGGGGGGGGGAGGGGGGGGGAGGGCATGGGGGATGGTTTGGGTGGAGTCTATTGTGGTTAGTCAGGTAAGAGTAATTTTTGTCAAAGTATCAATCAAATCTAATCATAAATAAAGAAGTTATGGCAATTTTAGCAAAATTTAATAATTTGACCTTGTGAGTGAAGGTCATTCAAAGGTCAAGGTAAAATTCAACTTGCCAGGTACAGTAACCTCATGATAGCATGAAAGTATTTGAAGTTTGAAAGCAATAGCCTTGATAGTTAAGAAGTAAAGTGGATCGAAACACAAAATTTAACCATATATTCAAAGTTACTAAGTCAAAAAAGAGCCATAATTCCGTAAAAATGACAACCAGAGTTATGCAACTTGTCCTTTTACTGTACCCTTATGATAGTTTGCGAGTGTTACAAGTATGAAAGCAATATCTATGATTCTTTAGGGGTAAAGTGGACCAAAACACAAAACTTAACCAAATTTTCAATTTTCTAAGTATAAAGGGCCCATAATTCCGTCCAAATGCCAGTCAGAGTTACATAACTTTGCCTGCACAGTCCCCTTATGATAGTTAATAAGTGTTGCAAGTATGAAAGCAATAGCTTTGATACTGTAGGAATAAAGTGGACCTAAACACAAAACTTAACCAAATTTTCAATTTTCTAAGTATAAAAAGGGCCCATAATTCTGTCAAAATGCCAGTCAGAGTTACATTACTTTGCCTGCACAGTCCCCTTATGATAGTTAGTAAGTGTTGCAAGTATGAAAGCAATAACTTTGATACTTACGGAATAAAATGGACCTAAACACAAAACTTAACCAAAATTTTCAATTTTCTAAGTATAAAAAGGGCACATAATTCTGTAAAAATGCACGCCAGAGTTATCTTACTTTGCCTGCCTAGTCCCCTCATGATAGTAAGAAAGTGTACCAAGTTTGAATGCAATAGCATTGATACTTTCTGAGAAAACTGGACCTAAACGCAAAACTTAACCAAAATTTTCAATTTTCTAAGTATAAAAAGGGCACATAATTCTGTCAAATTGCACGCCAGAGTTATCTTACTTTGCCTGCACAGTCCCCTCATGATAGTAAGTTAGTGTACCAAGTTTGAATGCAATAGCATTGATACTTTCTGAGAAAAGTGGACCTAAACGCAAAATTTAACCGGACGCCAACGCCGACGCCGACGCCAAGATGATGACAATAGCTCATAATTTTTTTTCAAAAAATAGATGAGCTAATAACTTTCAGTAAAACCTAAATACACATGTAGCTGAAACTGAAGCTTTAAATTAAAATTAGTTTCAACTTTCGTGAGTAATCAGATTATGTAGGAGTGCTGGGACACTCACAAAATGCAACCCTGAAGGACCTCATAAAGTTCAAAATACACACACATTATGCATGATTATGATCATTAATTTTTTATAACAACCCCACTTCAAGTTACGTAGATCACGTTTGAACAAAGCATTATCATCCGTTGGTTCTCAGTATTTAACATTCCTGCCAATCCTTCTTAAGAGTAATATTAACTATTTGTGTCTATCTTTAATCTCACACACACACCAGGAATGTAAGCATGAAAGAACCACAATGGAAAACCATGAGAATACAGCTACAGTCTATATTACATGAAAATATTCTAGTCTGATCAGGATATAGATTAATCAAACATTATGGCATATTCACATTATTCAGGAATTGGCTACACTATTTTATTTCACCATTGTAAATGAAAGTGAGATATTGGAGTAATGACAGTCCAAGGAAGACAACTCAAAATTTAAAATTGTACCAAACATTTACCATTGGAAATGGAAGTGAGATATAATACCAGTAACGCAAGTCCAAGAGAGACAACTCAAAATTTAAAATTGTTCCAAACTTCTCTGTTTATGGAGGAATTATAAGTAAATTCACTTCATTGAATTTTTAAAGTTTTTCATGTCTTTATAAAACTGAAGTACATACTGCATATACTTTTAGACATGAACTAAAGACATGAATGATGCCATAGAGATGCTTGAATGTTAGAAGTTAATAAATGAAATTTATGAAAAAGACCTGATTTAAAATAATTGTACTTAATGGATACAAGTTATACATAAAAGCTTGATAATGACTTGACAACTTAAGATTGACTGCAATGAATAATTGTCTAAAATTACAATTTTAAACACAAATTGATAACATCTTACACATACACACAGTATCAAATCTGGATTTTTTCTTTATTGGGTTAGGACTGACACTTTTCCAGTTTTTTTAACTTCTTTCCTGGCGCTTCAATTAAGATGTCAAACAATTTTACTTGAAAAGACAGGCACATTTGACACCAGACAATAACTGACCAAAATAGCATTTGAACCTCACTTGAACACGCAAACTGTGATTGGGCTGCATGCCACTGAGGCTGTGGCTGTTATTGATATGAATGTAATCTTACCTGACACAACTTGGCTTGTGATTCTTGACTTGACAACTATCCGAGGCACAGCCACTTTCACTTAAACAGGAGGGAGGTCAGTTCAGGTCCAGTGTATGGCTTGAATTTTATTTTTGCTGCTCATTAGACAACCACTTTCACTTCCAACTTAACAGGAGGGAGGTCAGTACAGGTCCAGTGTTTGGCTTGAATTCCGTTTCTGCTACTCACTAAATAACTATCACAACCACTGTCACTTCCACAGGAGGGGGCTTCCACCTAGACAGGAGGGAGGTCCATGAATGTCCAGCGTCTGGCTTAAGTTATATTACTCTTGCATAAAAAGTTTAAGCGCCTTGCTTGCCAAAGTGTCCTCTGTACATCAACTGTGTTTTCAAAAGAGAAACATAATAAGCTAATTAATTATTACTCAAAAAGTTGAACACAACTCAGTGATTACATATTATTAATGCCTTAATACCTGTTAAGCCAGCAAGGGTCTCACAGTCAATTATGACCATGTCAAACATCACTGACAACCAAGGCCTGTGGTTTAAAAGAGATCATAGTCAGAGTTGATAATGTATCTATGGACATAAGTCCACAGGTATGTAATGAACATCATAAATTATAATTATATCATTTAAAAAACAACTATAAAAAATCAATCATTTGGGTTAAAAATTATCAAAATAATAAATCTGTACAGTAACTGTAAAAAGAACTTCAATTCTTGGTATGGAAATATATAATATGAGATTTATAATTATATAAATTACTTCCCTTGAAAATAATTGTCTGTAACAAATCTCTATTTTTAGTAGCAAATAATTAAAAGCCACTACCTTGACTGTAGATTCACCACTCAAAATGTGCAGCTCCATGAGATACACATGTATGCCAAATATATAAAGTGGCTATGTTCAATATTGAATAATTTTCTCCCTTTTTAAAGCTTATTACTTCCCTTCAATCTGTTTTTTTTTACAATAGACCATAAAGGATGACCTTGCACTTTTACCACAATGTGTTTGTCAGCAACACAATGCCGCCTACTGCGCCACCTTGATTTATTTAACAAAAATATATACGTTGGCAGGTCAGATAACCATGTCCATTTAAAGCTTATTACTTCCCTTGACTTTGTTTTTTCGACCCTAGACCTTGAAGGATGATGTAAACCTTGAAATTTTACCACTCAAAATGTGCAGTTCCATGAGATACACATGCATGCCAAATATCAAGGTGCTATCTTCAATATTTACAAAGTTATGGCCAATGTTAAAGTTTTTTTCGGATGGACAGACAGACTGACATACTGACATGCTGTCTGACGGACAGTTCAACTGTTACACATGTTATATGCCACCCTACCTGGGGCATAAAAACATCTTATTGAAATCAAGTCACCAATATTGCTACCTGATTTTGTTCGGGAGGGTGTGGGGAGTGTTTTTATCATAGCCACTGATATATTTCAATGTTTTATTAAAGGTTTATTATATATAAGTATAAAACTGAAATCAAATAACATTTAGCTCAATCACATATGTTGCTATGTCTGTAATACATGGACATCAAGGATAAAGGATATAGAAATAAAGACAGGTGTAAAATTGCGAAGCTTTAGAATGAAAAAAAATAAAGCTTATAAAAATAATTGTGTTTTGTGTGTCCTTGGATATTAAAGAGCCATATAAATATTGCATTTATCAGTGGCGCTATTGCTTTTGAGGTAATTCACTCTGTTTATTTTCATGCTTAAATTTTGACAGAGCATAATTATGAAAAGTTAGTGTGCACAGAATGCTTCGCAACATAATCACCCTTCTCATAAGCTATCCAATGTCACGCAGCACATCTGATTAAGTTTTATTAAAACATTATTATTATATTTAAAGAAGAAACATAAATACAATGCTGAATAAAAAGAAAGACAGTTGGCAAGAAAACAAATTTCGCTGAATAAAAATCAATGAATTGAGTTGTCGAACATTTACTAGATGCAATAACGTGCTATATTATTTCTACTTTAAAATCTCTTACCAATGGAATTGTAACATTAAGTCCAAACAATGCAACATTGAATGATAAACCTTCATTGAACTATTTAATTGTCGTAAAATCCATGTCAAACTTGTTTAATTACACACTGTTTGCCATGCAATAGCATTTAAACTGTAAGAGCGAAAACAATTTGCATAGGCAACCTTATTCTTGTGTTATCACAACAAAGGAAGATGAATCTATTGCGATTGACAATAACACTGCTGTTTTTACACTTGTGCAGTTTTTTGCTTCACTATGCACTTTTTGGGGGAATTTCTTAAGAAAACCAAACGAATGATAACATGTATGGAATATGAATACATTTGAATCATTTTAGTTGAAGTACGATTTGATAATGTTTTTTATTTTCTCATGTTTTTTTTTTTTTGTTTCATTGTTCAATTCACAGTTAAACAAAATACATCAATTTAATTGAGTTGAAGTAATTGGGGGATTATAGTTCTTAATATAAACAATTATCACCGTTATTAGCACGCTGATGGATTTAGAGCATGTTTTGAAGGGACCTTACAAATGCCATAAAATGTATGGAATATGAATAAATTTGGATTATTTTAGCTTTGTTGCGTTTGTTTTTGTTTTCATTGATCTTATATTGATCGTAAAACAAAATACATCAGTTAAATTAATGTGATGTCATCAGGAGATTCTGCTTTATAATCGCTAAAACAAAATATAAAAAAACAGCTAAATATAACAAGAAATATCTTTACAATAGATATTCGGCGAAAATGCTTACTTTGAAATAAAATTTTAATATGTAAGTGTCTAATAAATTAAATTGGAAACAAACATTCATCTATTGCGTGCTTTGACAATTTGGCATATTTACCCCATGAAGTGTGTGTTATTATAGTCATACATTCAAATCACACTTTTATAGCCGCATCATGCAACATGGGCTTAAGGCGTTTTGGCCAGGCTAGGTCAAGCCCATCCCGCGCACTTGCACAGTCTGGTCAGAGGCGAAGCTTTAAAATCACTCAAAGTTGTTATGGTCTCATTATGTATCTCCTGACCAGACTGCAAGATGCGTAGGCTGAGTGGGCTATAGCTATGATGGGCACATATGGAATACAACCAAATTTTGCATGATGCGAGTCTTTAACGATCTAATTGGGCATTGTAAATGGCACAGCATAATGCTTTTCAATATAACATTGAATTCAAAAAAGCAAACTTAAAAAATAGGGTAGCCTATTCAGAAGTTCCGGAACGATTTCCAGAGGTGCTGACCAAGTACAGCAAACATCTGTGTTTAGATAATAAAACGATTTCCCTATTATCTAGACACTATTTCAGTAGTGTTTTTAGATCATCTTGTCTATCAACACTGCGTTTATTAATAGTCAATTAAGTATTCTTCTGACAATTTAGTGACCGAGTAGAGACCCTGAAATTCTGCAAGATGGATTTTAACGCATAATTGTAATTGGGCAACAATTTGTATGTATATGTCGTTTCAACATGCAGAGAGTAGTCCGAAATGCCTCAAACTGAACAGTGTAACATGCTTTACGCTGTGCACAGACGAAATGATGTGACCAAAGTTCAAGAGATTTCTCTATTAAATAAATCAATTAAATATTTGAATGTATTCAATCATGTCTGCTGGTGTTATGTTTATCTAATGGTCATTAAAGATGAAAAGCAGGGTAAAAATCAGCAACGCCTAAAAAGCGCATTAGTGTTCTATACCGATGTTATTAAAAGGTAAGTGACTGGTTAACACCCTGTGAACTGCTAGGGTAACATGTGTACATAATGCATCAACAACAAAGTACTTGTAAACAGCCACTGCCTTTATGACTACCTAATTCATGAGTAAAAAGTATTGCTCGCGGATTTATTTTTCATTTATTTTCATCAATTATCTCTTTGCATAATTTGAAATAGTTTATGGTGTCAAAATGATAAAAGTTTTCTAAAGGGCATATCCATCATGAAATTATATTCTTAGTGTGATAGGTATCATCAATATTCCAACAATTTTCATATAATACAATGGTGATTGCAAATTTTATTTGATATAAACTCAGTCTTGGATGTAACCAGTGATTCATTTTGAAATCTACATAAATGAGTCTCTGGGACTCACATATTTTTAAACAATTGGTCCAAACTGAAAACAATGGGTCCCAGATTGTGTCTTTGTAAATTCGTTACAAATAATCTACTTTACATGATACACCTTAGCTAGGGGCTCTTTTAAATTATGCAATTTTACAGCTAAAAACAGAAATATGTTTATAGCAAGTGAAATCTTGATTTGTTTTACTTTTAGTATTAAACAGTGAAACATACAACATCTTAAACAGAGAACTTTTAACATCTTTAACAATTTGGACTGACTAGACTTTTAATAAATTGGATGACCAGTGTTTATAAATTAATTATTTGGTCAAAATTAGCCCTTTCAAACAGTGTGACAAAATACAATTTCTCTTTTGGTCAAAAGTTTTACAACTTCATTACAGATTAAGTGTAACATTTACACTCATACTGTATTTAAGGTGTATTGACTTCTCGCTTGGTTTTATCTCCAAACAGAGAGAGCTTTTACCACAAATTCATTCAGGGCAAAATTGCACAACTTCACACTCATGAGTGTGCCTTCTTTCCCTACAGTTAACCTGTTCCTGAATTTGGTCAAGACCTTATTCTTTATAGAAAAACCCCTCTCACATCCTGCAGTATAATTAGCAGATGTCTGTGTTGTCATATGTACTTACATTCTACATAACAAAGGACGGAATACTGTACGACCTGTATCACTTTTATTTATGTACCGTATACAAATAAAAGATGCTATTTATTTCAGAAATTGCAAATTTTAATTGTCACTAAAGAAACACCAACACTGCTCAATTAATCCAGAAAAGTATAATAACATTGCTTTCCTAAATAAATACAGTAGACTCTGCCAATACCGGACTCTCGGAATACCGGAACTCTCCTGATTCCGGACGGTCGGGCCAGTCCCGTATTTTCTCCTTCTATTTCTTTGTTAAAAAATGTTGAATAAACCGAACTCTCTGAAAACCGGAAACCGGACGGGTATCTCCATAAATTTTGTCATTTTCAACGTAAAATACATTGAGTATACCGGACGGTCTAAATTCTCAAGCTGCCCGAGGCGTGAAAATAACAATACCTAGTCGGCAAAGCGAGTGCGCTGTCACATTTTGCTCGCGCAATTATCGATAATCGGATTAAACAAACCATAAAGGTGTCAAGTCGTTACCGCGCTATGGGATTCCGATTAAGTAATGTAAACAAACTGTGAATGTCTATAATAGACGTGCGGTAACACCAAAAAGTGATTGACTCTATCGTTTTATTAATTATTTATTATCGCCTATGATAAACAATTTAATTAAGAAATTAATGCATGATGTTGCGACGATCACTTTCTTGTGATCTTCTCGGGTATTTTAAAAGATCTTATAGCCATGTTTTTAACGCTGAAATGGTTGTTTGTTTGTTTGTCAGATAAACTGTTAGAAATATGACTGTTAAATATCCATCCATCTGTATTTGCTTTTAAGCGATTAAAAACACATTTTTTAAGAATGCAATTAACATCATCAGGACCTGCGTACAGTTATCACATGGTACATGTAAATGTATACGGTTTGTTTTATTTAAATGTGATTCTGTACACAATGAATACCGTGTATATTTCGGCAATATGAAAACTCTTGGTAAACCGGAACTCTCTGAAAACCGGACTATTAGGCCGGTCCCGAGACCATCCAGTTTATAGAGAGTCTACTGTATAAGTGTTCAGCACACAACAGAAGAACGCAAACTGTGTTTTCCGCCGTTTATTCTTCATATTTAAACCACATAGTTAACATCGAGGCTGCGTTATCGATAAATGTCTACACAGCGAGTTTAAATTGTTCAGGATCAATTTCGAAAAGCTTTTTTGGTCGCATTTTCTTTGTTTACCATCCGGGACAGCAAATTAATCGTCCAATTAACTTTTAATAAAACGCCGTAACTGATTGGATAATTGATATATTTCAACCAATCAAAATATGCGTACTACATTCCTAATGTAGTAATAAGACATCCGTTCTACTTTTCAAAACGGTGTTGACATGTGTTTTGCTTATATCCACAAATCGTACTCAGTATCATGTACAACTTTGACGATGTTGAAAATCAGAGTTTTTAAACAATGCGTCCCGAAAACGCACATGTTTGAGAATGATGCGTCCCCAGAAAAAAACATGCGTCTGGCACGCAGGACGCACAGCAAAATGAATCACTGCTCATACATGCCAGAATTTTTTAGGTCCAAAGCGGGACATTCCATAAAAAATTGTCGGGACATTTGACCAAAAAGCAGGACACCTAAAACGATCTATCATTCCACCTTTACTGTAGTCAGTATAGTACTAACAAAAACTCTTGATACTTTTATTCAAGACATAAAACATCTGATATGAAGCATGAAATCTAAAACATAACAATAACAGTTTTATTAAATAAGACAATAGCAAACAACGAAGATAATATTCATCTTTTTAGAGTACAAAATCTGGAACATTACGACAGCAATACTCATTATATTACTTTCAATGGCAAACATTAACGCAGGGAAGGCTATCCAGTACACTGAAAGTACGGGTTACAGTAAACTTACTTGTCAATTGTCGCGGCTTAATTGGAGTAGGGTCAAACTGTCATGCATAGCACCTCGTTGTTTTTAGCTTAATTAGAGTAGGGTCAAACTGTAATGCATAGCACCTTGTTGTTTTTATTACAATTTCACCGAATTACACTAGACAGGATGGGTATCACTTATTGGACTGTTTGTTGCGATTTTGGTATACATGTATTGCACATTTGGATTATCCCTCTATTTTGGAACTAAAAATTTAATGTAAAAGACTCATTAATGACGTAGAATTAATTTTACAAAACAATTGTTTTGTAAACCGTTTCAAACAAAGACAAAAACAAACACATTTTCAACATTTATTTCAGTATAATACAACTATCGATAGCAATAAGCGACCACTATCTTGAAGACCACCATGGTGTAAATGCCTGATAAAATCAATAATTAGCCGATGAATCGCTGATAAGGTGTCAAAAACAACACTGGTACACACGAGAAGTAGAATCGGATTGTTAATTGGGGGCAATAAAGGGATTAGCGGTGGTAAGTGTTAGCGAAACAGAGCTTGAATAGCGAATTTTATTGGAAACCTATAGACCTTACATCGTTTTTTACAAATGTCGGGACAAATCGTCTCATATTGGGACGCCGGGACAAAGGGCCCAAAAGCGGGACTGTCCCGCCGAGATCGGGTCGTCTGGCATGTATGTCACTGCTCTATGTCTTGAAACTTAGTAAATATAATATTGAAAACATTTAGTTATCAATTTTAAAGTAATATGAAAACTTAACGATGCGAATTTTCAAAACTTCAGTGTTTTTGGCGCACAATTTTCCCAATTGGAATGGTACCGGTACTTTTCCCAATTCAATTGGGCCAAATAAATCGCTGAAGAAATACCAACTTTTAATATTTACATCACTCTTAGCACAGCATTGATAAATAACTAATGACCAGTAAAATTTAAGCATGAAAGTGTTATAAAATAATTAAGATTTTTCACTGTATAATCATGCTTATCAACAAAAATATAATGAAAACTTTCCACCTTTCCCTTATTATCAGAAAAGCCTGCTGAAAGAACTTTCCACCTTTCCCTTATTATCATAAATGCCTGCTGGAACAACTTGCAGCCACCTTTCCCTTATTATTATAAAAGCCTGCTGGAACAACTTGCCACCTTTCCCTTTTTATCTTAAATGCCTGCTGGAACAACTTGCCACCTTTCCCTTATTATTATAAAAGCCTTCCGCACCCGATTGTATAAACGCTGGTTAAAGTTACCGCTCGGTAACATTCAAACCTTGGTAAGTTTGCGTTTATTCAGGTATAGTAACCTTCAAGGTAACTCGATTGTATAAACACGATATACCGCAAAGTAACCTAACCGCCCATAGTGGAATTTAACCACCGGTAACTTTAACCAAAACATTCCCACAATGCATTTTCTTAAGACGTAATTTTCGCGCGAAGTGTCACGCTTATAAACAGTGACATGTTTTTTTTTTTTTCAAATTCATTTACAAATGAATTCACAATAAACAAAATGTGTTTGTGAAACACAATGTCCCCCTATATGATGTTTGACCTTGTAGGATGACCTTGACATTGTGAAGGATGACCTTGACCTTTCACCACTCAAAATGTGCAGTTCCATGAGATACACATGCATGCCAAATATCAAGTTGCTTTCTTCAATATTGCAAAAGTATTCATAAAATAAGCGATTTGGGCCACATATATTTGACTTCTGACCTTGAAGGATGACCTTGACCTTTCACCACTCAAAATGTGCAGCTCCATGAGATGCACATGCATGCCAAACATCTCGTTGCTATCTTTAATATTGCAAAAGAATTTATAAAATAAGCTATTTGGGCCACATATATTTGACCTCTGACCTTGAAGGATGACCTTGACCTTGACCTTTCACCACTCAAAATGTGCCGCTCTATGAGACACACATGCATGCCAAATATCAAGTTGCTATCTTCAATATTGCAAAAGTATTCATAAAATGAGCGATTTTGGCCACATATATTTGACCTCTGACCTTGAAGGATGACCTTGACCTTTCACCACTCAAAATGTGCAGCTTCATGAGATACACATGCATGCAAAATATGAAGTTGCTATCTTCAATATAGCAAAAGTTATTGCAAAATGTTAAAGTTGGCGCAAACAGACAGACCAACAGACAGACCAACAGACCAACAGACAGGGCAAAAACAATATGTCCCCCACTACTTTAGTGGAGGACATAAAAAAGTGTAAATTTTAACTATGAGTTCATCAAAATGACCAGGGACAAATTGATATTGATGTCGGGATTTGCATCATTTAGCAGAATTCCTGGTGCCTCCAAACTGCAAGAGAGTGCTTACAAAGACGTCTATTCTTCTAGTTGTTCTAGATGTAACATAAAAATTATACATGGTCGTCGTAACATGCTAGACTATTCTTCTAATTTGGCTTATGTTAACAATAAACTTACTTACTTTTTTGTACAAGGAATTTACCATAGGCAAATAAAACATTGTTCAAGTTGAAATATATCTTTGTATGCAGAAATCTGCAAATGCAACTGAGTTCACCAATTATAGCTTGTTAAGTTCGCACAGGCTAATCAGGGACGACACTTTCCGCCAAAATTTGATTTTTGCTAAGAAGGGACTTCATTTTAACAAAAATGTCATAAAAGCGGAAAGTGTCGTCCCTGATTGGCCTGTGCAAACTGCACAGGCTAATATGGGACGACACTTTAAGCACATGCATTATGCCCATTTTTCTCAGAACAGGACACATTTGATAAACTGCTCCGGTTCATTTAAACAGCAGTAATGTACATAGAGTACATGACGTACATGTAGCGTGTGACGAAGAAGAAAGTTTATTGAGTTCTCATTTGAATATAATGATATGATGGCATAAGGGACTTTATTTAACTATGCTAAAATAATTATCAAAGACCCTGGATGCAAACTTGTCAATTATTGAATTAAATGGATTATTTGTGGATTTTAAGGGATTATTAAAGGTAAGATACTAGTACGAACGTGTTTCGTTTGTACTTTTGTTGTTCCCTGTTTTTGGAGAAATGATTTTAACATGGGCGCCATTGATGCATCGGATCACACACGGCATACCCAAAACAGAATATAAGAAACACGTTCTGTGCGACCTTAAATTCGTCGTCCGAAGTCGGAAATCGTATTGCTCTGTAAATTAAGTCAAATAAAGTGTCAGTTGCTGCAATTTGTTGTTTACTCGTCGACATTGTGAAGGTCGTCGATGGTTAGCTTTTATAGTGTCGCGCCGCGGCCAGTTTGTGTAAGTTACCTCTCGGTTACTTGTACTTACCCACCTAGGGAAGCGAGGTATGTTTTAACTGGGTTTTAACCGATCGGTATAACTAACCAATTGTATACAACGCTTACCGACCAGTAACCAACATGTTGCCGACTTTTAACCGCTGGTATGTGGTTAACCGCCGGTTTAACTGTTTATACAATCGGGTGCCAGAAGAACTTGCAACCTTTCCATTATCATCATATAAGCGCGCTTGAATAACTTGCCACCTTTCCCTTATTATCATTTAAGCGCGCTTGAATTATATACTTGCCACCTTTCATTTATTATCATAAAAGAATGGAAGAACTTGCCACCTTTCTCCCAAAGGTTAAAAAACACTGATTTCATTCTCTGAGGTATTTTATGCAAACATGTGATTGTCTAGTCAGTAATACAAGAAAAAAAGTTTATTTTAATAGCTCGATTTTGATTTGCTTTATATTTTACAGCCTGTGCGTTTTGGATTAGCAAAAAATAACACTATAAACCATGAGTTTGGGAAAACTTTAACGTTATTTATATGAATATCAATAGCAGTAAACATGTATCCCAATTGTTTGTATGTGCATGTTTGATAGCATTTTTTAATTCATATAAAACAAGTTCTGCTTAAATCTCTTCTTACAATCAATACTATGACAATCTTTGCATAATAATATGCTTTTCATATGCATGTTAAAAGGGCATTTTCACAGATTTTGGTATGTATTGAAGTTTGTCATTAAATACTTTATATTTATAAATGTAAACATTGGATCTAAAAATATCAAGTTAAAAACAAGAATACAATTAAAAAAGAAAAAAAAGTAACCCACAACTGGGCTCGAATCACTGACCCCTGGAGACCCAGAGTAAAAGTCAACCGCTTTTGACCACCCGGCCATCCGTGCTCACACAATTAGGGATGTATTTTATACTTTATGAAATCCATGTAGAATCACAAAATATAACGACAATAGAACTCTCCAAATTATTCAATCGTTTGCCGTTGCAACACTTTATAATTTTCAGGTGTTTAAATCGTCAAACGCCTGACGTGATGTTCATGTATTTATACAACACAAAATACACCCACACTTTCCAAACAACGTTCTACATGTCTGCATAATTTTCGCGCGCTTTTTATGAAACAAAGGATATTTTAGCACTGTTTATTTGACGCTATAATTTGCCAAAGGTCGCGTTAGCATTTAAATTCTGAAGTGTGTTTCGCATTTCAAATGTAATAATGATAATTTGATAATCGAACAAAACATTAACAGTTGCGCGTAATTAATTCAACCATAATTTGTTAAAGCGCATTACGCGTCATATCGCTTATTAAAACGTGAAAATAATAATTATGAAACCAGCGTAAATCTTGGTTTTTACGCTACACATACATGTAAGTACATGTAAGTGGATATCTTTTCACTCCATCTGCCGCATACGTATGCGGCGGATTTACTCCGCGAAAGTACGCGAAGTTAATACAGACTTAGCGTCGTTGCGCGGATCTATGCCGAGTGCCACGGCGAAACGCCGCGTGAACACACGATTCGGCCGCCGCATACTAATAATCTGGCCGTGGCGTAGCCGCGGATTATGTTTGTGCCGCGTTAAATGGCTGTACTGTAAATGTTCAGTAGTACTGTTTCCTCAATAAAACAAAAATTTGCGAATCTGTAACAACGGCCTTTTAAATTGTGTTAATTTACCAAAACGTTAAAGACCCCGTTATACTTGCAATAATCTATATAATTTTAAGTACACAGTTTTAACATGTTACTTTTTAATGTTATGAATTTAATACAGTAAATGATTTTTTTTAATAAACTACCTGGAAAACATATACAAATGTAAATATATACACTTAAGTGTTCTTGTTATGTTTTTGATGTAGTAAACTGAGTTTATTTTTATATTTACCTTAAATTAATGTGTACTTTTCAATATCTTGCAACAGGTTTTGTCTCCATCTTTGAGAAGACCTATTTTTCCCCTTTTACAGAGATTTTCCCCAAAACAATGGTATCTAAAAAAAAAAGAAAAAAATATTCAGCTTTTTTGGGGAACCTTTAATTATATAAATTAACTTGATTCAGTGTAGAAAATACAAAAATATTGCATAAATAAATTATCAGTTGCCTTGAATTTCTTTTAAAAACAGTAAAATATGTTAAATTGAGTATTAAGGACATTCCTTATTTTTCCCCAAAATCCAGCATTTCGCGCGATATTTCCCTCAACAAAGGCCAGGCCCTTTCCCCCAAATCAGAAAAAAAAACTGTTGCAACATGATATCACATTCAAGTTCCATGTTTTTTTTTACTTAAGTTAACAGTATATTGTGACAAGCACAATACAATAAAGTAGAATACGCGTATGCATCTGATTATACAAAGATCTGCTAATATAAAAGTCAATTCATGTTTGTCTTTTCAAATGATAATCTGATCTGAACTGTTCTTACTTTATACAAGACTGAACTCCAATTAGCTAACATTCATTTCCTTGACATACTTTAATGTGTAAATTTCCAATAAATACGAGATGTTTGTAAATAAAAATTATTTCACCATTATCAATTGACATACGCATTACATTTATCCTGCATAACTATATGATGTCCATCATTAAATTTGATTGTTTTTTGTCATTTTCATGATAATGACATACGCGACAGATGAGCAAAGCAATGTACAATAATTGTTTTTCTGCGACAACTTGACATGTTCAATCTGCACTAAGGAATTCATAATCACCGTATAACCATCTTATTGAGATTATTGGAAAAGCATGGCATTTTGGGGGCAAATTGTGGTCAGACTTCCGGGAACAAAAAATACTTTTTTCCATTGACAGGATACAAGAGGCTGCAATTTTCAACAAAACAATGATCAATCACTGCTTTATATTGACTAATCAAACTAAACCTGCATTACAGAAACCACGTGCTGTATTGGCAATTCAGAGCACGGCATCAATGAACTTTAAAACATGCAAACGGAAGTTTTATAGCTTCGGCCATGCAAACTGGATCGAACCTTCGTGGGGCCAATCATCAGTGTCATGATGTGGTTTAAGTAGTTGCAATAATCCAACTCCCAGCTATTGACCCTCCGGGTCTGGGAGTTGCAACTGGTTTCGCAATTTACCATAGCAAAATCCCCGCCGGGATTTCAGGCGGAGATTTATTGGTAAAATTAGCAACATAAACTATTTTCTGGCATGAATTAACACAAATAGATCGTCAATATATCTATAATGAGCAAATTAAGATAACTTACATGATGTGGTGTGCTCACAGAAGAAAGATTTTAATCAAAGTTTCAAACACGTCAAGCGTAAATGTAAATGTCAACTTGTTTGCATATCGAACAGTTTTTATTAACCAAAAGAAAAATTAAAGGAACGCATGCGGTGTGTTAACAACATGTACTAATAAACGGTTTACCTATGCTTTTCTCCAAACATACAATTTATGTTTTTAAGAAAGGTTATTTTCAAATATTAAATATTTGTTTTAAATGGACAGAAATTTTATATATAATTTGTTCAAATTTTAATTAATACTTATGTTAATTGTATATGAATAGCGCTCAGACAACAGACATTAGAAAGAAACAAAAGGAACGATGACCCTTAGATCTGCCGTAAGGGAATTATAACACAACAGCATCTACAGCAGCAACATTTATTAGCTCTAAAGCATACAATTGCTTTTAGCCATAAACAAAATAGAAAATAACAAAAGTGTAGTGCATGGATTATAAGAATTATGAAAACTAGGAATTGATAGAAGTTACAAAAAGTAATCACTGATAAGTAACATAAGTTGTATGACTTTCAATTGATAATTACTTATTCATCAGATACTTTAATAAGGTAAGACATAAATTAAAAATTCACTTCTTAGTAACATAAGACTTATCACTTTAATATTGATATTGAGTGTAATTCATTGACTTCTGAGATAGACATTATTATACATTATAACAATTAGTAAAACACTGGAGCATGATTTAAGAACAATGATTTATATAAAACAACCCATTCAAAGTGTAACTTGTATTCATACATATATTCGAACACCATATATTCATATGTATAGATACATATAATCAGGGATTTCCCCAGGCGATTTTAGCCCAGCGGACTAAAATGCGTGCGCTTGACATTTTCACAAGAGCTTGCAAGCTTTAATCCGAATGCTGTCTATATTCGGCCAACGTTCAATCAAAACATGCACGCTCTTTTCAGCG
This sequence comes from Dreissena polymorpha, assembly GCF_020536995.1. NCBI lineage: Eukaryota > Metazoa > Mollusca > Bivalvia > Myida > Dreissenidae > Dreissena > Dreissena polymorpha. The sequence continues at coordinate 22,862,624 of NC_068356.1, read as the reverse complement.
CTCTTATCAGCGATGTGTGCATAAGGGGCATAGGTAACACGTATGAACGATTTACGGGTCGTTAATGGGAATCGATTATGGTCGTAATATCATAATAATGGTCGATAATGATCTATTATTACCGGTACATGTGGAGGTAGAGCAATTAAAGATATGCTCAAATTGTTTGTTTGTTTTATTTTAATTAGTTTAAACCTATTTATTTTAGCTCGATTGCATCGGAAGCCGTATGCTTTTATAAACGCTCTCGAATCTGTTTCCTGGGACTAGAACCAGTACTTGGTGTCTTTTGGGGGAGATCGAAGGAACGCTCACAGTGAGGTTTTAACCCGTGACTTCCCGATCGCTAGGCGGACACCATATCCACTACGCCACGGCGATCTTTTAAATATTTTAATTGTTAACGACTATTGCAGAAAATAAACAAGTATAAAGAACTTGCTTCAAAAATAAACCGTAACTGATGTGTGTTGCGGTTGTGCGTAATTTAAGTTATGAATACAATTAATTGGAATCAAACGTTTTATTTGATTGCTCCCGACCATTTAAAATTTGTTCACACTATTTTCTTAACGGCGACTATAACTTCACAGTACCAACATTTAATATATTCAGATACAATATATACATATATATAGTTTCTTTCATATTTACGGAATTCGCTATATACCTAAAACACATTTTTCTTTAGTCGCTGTGCATGACAGAATACAATCTAATAAACGACAAGAAATTGGAAGCAAGATTTTCCATTGGTCACAGAATGTTTTTCAATCATTTTTTTGCTTTCTGTTTATTTTGGTTGTTATTTAATTTTATAATATATGACTTGACTGAAATGAACTGAGGACAAATACATAAATATTATGAAATTTTGTGTTTTAGTAGCTCCAAAGTAGTGTGGATTTTGATTTATAACATTTAGAAAGTATATAAAGAAATCAACACCAACCGCCTGCCGTTGTGCCTGACCAAATTTCTAGGGAAATGCCAGTACATATATATTTTTGCTTGTTATTCTTGTCTGTGTATCATTACATTCTCATCAGTGACAATTATCAAATAAAAAATCTCTCCGAAACACCTATCACACCAACACATCCGCATTTTGCACAGCACCTCGAACAACACTGACAAAGATCACACTCACATACAGAACAATTCTTTAAAACGCAACCTTCCCTAACGCATAACTCACTTTCACCCATCTCTTTAGTTAACAAAGTCTTTAATACTGACAGCCTCAAGCACTCAACACTCTTAAACGTCTCTCTCAGTCCACTGTCTCCCACTAACGAACGACCGTAGGGATAGACAACTGCAAGGGACGGTTTCCCATCCCGGCCTGCCCTCCCCACCTCCTGCCAGTATGACAAAGGATTTCTTGGTGCACCCCAGTGGACGACTAGACGAACATCCGCAATGTCAATCTGTAAATGACCAGTTGTTAGATTTGTATTTTCAACACGGAACATAATGCCCATGTTATTGACACATAATAAGTTCACCAATGTTTACATACGCATTGCCCTGTACGCCATGAATTAATCGCTCTGTACTCAATCAATTTATCAATAACTTTATAATTAATTCGATAAATGAAGAGACTTCGATTATCAACAAGGTTCATGTATTCAATGTACCACATCTCCATGCCGTAATATCTAGATCAAACAAACACGTTTCGTTAATCTATTTACAGAAAGCTCGAGTAGTTGGTCACATTATTAATTGTCCAGTAACTTACCCCCAATCCAAAGGCCACAGTCGCCACCACGATCTTCACACTTCCATCCCCGGAAAACTCGTTCAGGATTCCATTCTTTGATAAGTCGGTGGTCGAAGCATGGAACATCTATTTCAATTTGTATTTCAATACATGCATATACCAAAACACTCATATGGTAAACAAATTAACACATGCATTACCACCTTTCAACTTTATGTATGTCTTCAATGCGGACTCGAAATATAAAATGATTTAATTAAACAATAGTAAATTATGCTCGATTGGTTATTGTCGGCTCAGATACTACTTCAAGTACCCGGTGTAATTAAAAAATATACTGCAAAGTATGTGGGGTACAGAAAATATATACCGGTTTTAAAAAGTATTCCGGAGTATGACCGGATGCGTATTTTCCGTATCCGGGGTACATTGTAGAATACTTCTGAGTACTCGGGGTACTTTTAAGTAGTACCTGAGCCAACAATGACCAATTGAGCGTAAATTATGTGTGGTGTCCCTCGATTGTGGTTAGGCTTTCGCTTTCAATAAGCACGATCACACACAGGGAAATATATGTAAATTTGTCAGCTGTGTGTGTATATGGTACCCCAGGTACTTTAAAGTTTACTACACTGTTCCCGGTGTACGGAAAATATACTAAAAGAACCCCGTCTTATTGCCGGGTGCCTTTAAACGTATTATTCGTACCCGGGGAACATTTAGTTTACCTAAGGGTACACGGGGTACTTTAAAGTAGTTCCTGAGCCGACAGTGACCAATTGATTATGTGTGGTGTCCCTCGATTGTGCTTAGGTTTTCGCTTTCTGTAAATCTTTTAGCTGTATGTAATTATATTTCATTATAACAATGCATATTCATTTCTTTGTTCTTTATTGTTTTGTTTCTTTAGTTTCTTTTATGGTGTTTCTTTTTTCCATTTCTTTATACTTTGTGTGTGTGTGTGTGTATGTCTGCAATATTTTCTATGTATACATGTATATTAAATAATCTAGCCTAATAGCCGAAAACAAATGTGGAATATGTTCAATAAATATTTTAATTGGTGCAGAAAGTGTTTCATAGCATTTCAACCCTCATTCACTTAGTAAAATAGTAAAAGTTACACCAACACCACATAGTATCTTTATTTTAATAACAACTTGTTTACAATGCAAACATACGCCAGATATTATTCAACTTACTAACGGAACATGCCACTTATCCGATCGCAGCGAAATTACAGTCATAAGAATGTGTCCTAATTCAAACTACAATGTAATACACAATACAATTTCAACTGCTACCATAAGACCAGATCGTCAGATACCACTGTGAAAACAATTTGTGCAGTGTAACCCTTTCTTTCCCTTTGCTCTAATCAACAATAACAACTTCCGCCATAAACAATTTGATATCAATTTTATGTTTTGAGCATTTCTCAACAAAGTAGACGCAAATTGATGTCAATTGTAACAGGTATTGTGTTTGTAACAATGTATTAGGTTGATTTAACTCGATTTTATGAACATATGTGTGGCATTATTTTTTTACATTGATTTTAATTTTACAAAGAAGAACTATGAGCTGTACGTATGTACTCATAAAAGCTCAGAGCATTCAAGAAGAACTAGTGGTTTAATGTATTTTTTATGATTTAATATATGGTATACAAACACTATAAATTTATTATAAAAAGGCCTACCACACTTGCATCGTTGGTGTTGCAGAATGGAGATTTGTAGTCCTTTATTGGATATACACGAATTATTACCGCGTTGTTTACTGCGTCGATATTTTATGTGGTCGTGATAATCGCTGCTGTTAGATCAATTCGTTCCTCCGAATTTCGTACCAAAAATGTAAGTAAATTTCTTATCCCAACTCGGTGATAGCGTCGCTGCTATGCCGAATAATAGAAAAAGTATTAAATTTCCATAAAAATAATGCCAACTAATATCAGTTGCTGCATAATCACATAAATTCACTTAACAAGAGGCACGTTTGCTACCTTTAAAATATCGAAATAAATTAAAATATTGAACATTCAAACGTCGCAGTCTTATTTAATTTTTTGTCTTTGATTAAGTTTCAGTTCATTTACAAACATTGATACTTGTATTTTTTAAGAAAAAAAGAGGTGTCCGGGTTCCTACGCTTAATAGGGGTCAGGTTTTGAAACAACGAAATTTGTATGCGTTTTATAACGTTGTAGTCGTTCACTGTAAAAATCGCACCGGTTTTGGGGAGAGAAAAAAAAACATGTACCTTCTAATATGTTACAGGTGTGCAAAGGACCTATTCATCCCTCAACATTGGCGAAACGTGGCAATTTTCTATTCATTTTAATATTAAAATCACGAATGTCTTTGTGTAAGATTCAGCCAATTATAAAGTCGCGAATGTCAAAAAAAATGCACAAATCGACAGATTAACACAAATTATTAATTAATATAGCTTTTTTACTTTAAAAGCAAATGTCTTTAAATTTTGCAAATTGATAGATTGCATACATCTCAACTACCTCTCAACATTTCATAAAGATATCTTGTTTTATAATACATGGTTTGTTACAGAGGCGTATTTAGGTGGGGGCTAGGGGGCTAAAGCCCCCCCCCCCCCAGCTGGCTGGCTAGACACGATTTTTAATAAAAATGAGCCCCTTACAGTTTCAATCCACTTGTGTATTTCCTGTCATATGTCCCTAATTAAGCCATAAACAGCTGTCGATTTGTGTGATTAGCCCCCAGGCATGTGTACAGACGATCTAACCTTCGTCAGCTAAAGTGCACGCTTCATTGACTGTAAGTAATAAACTGCGCTATTTGATTGGCTGAAGAAGATACATTCAACTAATGAAATTCATCCATACATTTAGCTATAGATAAATGTTTACAAATGGCTGCCGCATGAGACTTGTGAAAAACAATATTTCAATTTGTAGCAATTAAAGAGTTTAGACGAACGCAATGGACAATCATTATTATTTGTTCAGTAATTTCTTTGATGAATTTAATTGGTATTAGCTCTTTAGAGTGATAATCCTTTTGAGTAACAAGTTATTGCCAGTGAAATTTAACTGCACACTTAATGAATGTCAATTATTTTTTTATTTTTATTTTTTTACAAATCGGGCTAACTGCTTTGATGTTCATCCATACTTTTTAAAATTAAAAAAGACTCAAAAATGAAGAATTACTTAAGCTATATGAAACTAAATCATTTTCTTAAAGCGTGACAACATCCAAAGACCTATAGATAACATCTAAAGGTCTTTGCAAAATCGAGGCAGCAACACCCGAATTAAACTACACAGAAACCTAACGACTCCCTTTGTTTACACTTTTGTAAACGAAATGGACACCCGATTCAGTGATTTGCAGACTAAGACAGCCATGAGATTGAAGTTTATACCTGAACAAATGTGCGCCTCTCCTGTCAGTGCTAGTGAACTTGAATGGTTCATTGATGATCTCCCTTCCCCTCAGTCCCTCCCTGCTGAGTTGCACTTTATATGACAGGCTAGGTGGAAAGGTGTACCCAACCCACCTACTACCATTCAGGGCTCTGTTGCACATTGTGATTCCCAGCTGTAGCCCATCATTTACACTGTTTTGTCCATATCATGTGTGTTCCCTGTTACATCATGCGAGTGTGAAAAGAGTATCAGTGCCCAAGGACTTGTTAAGACAAAACTAAGATCATCAATGGGTCAGGACAGGTTGTCCGCTGTGTGCCTGCTTTCCATTCATAGGGACATGAACATAAACATTTTAATGTTGTACCTAAGTTGACCTAGTAGGATATCCAACAAGATTAAATAGGAGGTCCACCCATCTAACTCTGTTAAAAAAGTTATGGATAAAGATAATGTCTCCCACCACTTAAGTGGTTTGAGAGACATTTGATTTACCCCTGTGTGTCTGTCTGTCACACTTGATGTGTGAACTCAAGTTCTTATTTGTTTTACATGCACTTTTATCATGCAAAATGCTGATTAGATAGCAGGAAATCGCAACATTTCAAGGTGCCATTTAAAAAAAAATCGTCGACGGAAGGGGACACCCCTCCCGCACCCTCCCCTGTTGAGCCCCCCCTCTGAAAATTTTCTGGATACGCCTCTGTGTTATTTCAAAACTTTTGAAGCGTTTTTTTCTAAATCACTTTTTGAACTATCTTGCATTTAGAATAAGTGCGACGAAATATTGAAATTAGCGAATGTCATTTGTTAATGTTGAGATATTGGTTTGTTATACGTATGTTTTCAACCTAGTATTATGCATTAAAGAAATTCAATATTGATCTGCGCAAAAACCTATACACACATATATCTATATATATACGTTCTAATATACATATATCATACCACTAAACCTATTTATAAAATAAAAATCTTAACCGCACTTCCCTCAACAGTTATCAATGCAATCATAGCAAAAATCAGTATAGGTTTGTTATGTTTTTATAATTTAATGAAAATGAGAGGAATATTTTACAAAAACGTCATTTCTTTATTGTTCTGTGTTTAAGAGACAAGAAAGTTAAATGTCAATATTATGTCAATCGTATTTCATATTTGCTTGTGAAATAAGACACCATTAAGTGTGACTTTTCGCAACGGTCTGCGCAGTATGAATATTCATGAGTGTAATATAACAAATAAAAACTAGGTAGCGGCACATAAGGCTACCCGCTTGTTTCAAGAAAGTGGTAAACGTTACAAAGTGCGATAATAATATTTTACAAGAAAACTAGTTAATAAATCATTAATCAGCCACGCTCTGGGAAAACGGGGTTTAATGCATATGCGTAAAGTGGCGTCACAGGTTTCTCTGTGCAGTTCGCAAAGGTTGATCAAGGGCGTAAGCAGAAATTTTCGCTCAAAACAATCTGCCTTTAAACGAAAACACAATAACATAAAAGCGGACAGTGTAATCTGGAACAAAAAATACTCTTATTCATTTAGCCCCGCTTTTCCCGGGGCGCATCTCAAATTTAAAGGTGTTTATGAAACACGTCGTTTAACAGTTTATGCTAAGCTTTCTGAATCGCTTAATACTAATCGCTTAATACTAATTTGAATTTAATTAAGCCATGTCTCTCCGTTTATTGTCATTTTAAAAAGCGGCGGTCATGTACAGTGTCGATATTATTAACCAAACTGTAATATGGTGACTCAAAGAAGGAACTGGGATTTTGAAAGTAACTGTTATAATGTACTTTGTCTACTCCCATTTAGACTATTTCTATAGCTGCCACACGCTAGCGTCCGTTTTTTCTGCGTATTCGCTTTAAATTGTTATCATCAATTTACCGCCTTCATTATTTGTTGCGTGTATTATTATATCCGTTTGCTAGACATATGAACCCCCAGGAAATCATTACAATTTGATAGATTTTTATTGATGTGTAACTTTAACTTGAGATTTTATTGTTCGATAAAAGTGTTCCTTGATTTGATTTTACATCAAACCAATAATTATCGTATTAGTCAATAACAAAATGTGCTACGTGTGAAACAATACGGTTTACAAATCGTATTAATGTCGGCAACATACTGTGTCGGATTTAATTGTATCTACAAAAATGGGTGTACCAATTAATTAACTAGAGTGTATGTTGATATAAACATGCGCCAGAGTGTCCGTATGGGTACGTGACGTTTAATAAGTCAAAGAAGTCTTGCAAATGAAAGGGGTATATTTAAAGCCACATAAATACTCAAAGGCAACAAATATTTCGTAAAATAAAGATAACCGTTTAAAATCAGTGTTCCTTAAAGCGATATCTAAACTTTCAACGCTAGATGGGGTATGGTAATATACATTTAACGAGATACAAAATGTTCGTTTTTATTTTTAGTGTGACAATATATTCCATGTGAATCGGCCGCTGCGATATCCGAAAATTTACGAGCAAAGGCAAGATTGGCTTCGGGCGGCGTAGGAAGCACGATGTTATTCTCATGTTCATCATTAGTATTGGTAGGATATAAGTGCTCCATGATATTGTCTGTTGACCGTATTGGTGGGATATAAGTGTTCCATGATGTTGTCGGTTGACCGTATTGGTGGGATATAAGTGTTCCATGATGTTGTCGGTTGACCGTATTGGTGGGATATAAGTGTTCCATGATGTTGTCGGTTGACCAATTCGTGAATAAAACATAAACACCTAGGAAAGTGACCGACGCAAATTACTTTTTTTTCTCCAAAATCCGAAACCCATAAATGAACGTGTCTACGAACAAGTAAACACAAAACACAAACAAATTCCATGCGAACAAATATAGATTATTTTACAGAATTTAATTGACTGACACATCTGAAATGTGGAATAATCAATTGAAAAATGCGCAAACGATAGTTAAGTACTTTTTTAGCTTGCTTGGTGGACTGACAGTTCCCAGTTTCTCAAACCTTCTTCTGAAAAGTGGACATATAGTAACCACTTAAAAAAAAAATATTCTCGAACAGTGGACTGATCGTTCCCATTTTCCAAAGTCAGTTAATAAATAGCGGATGATAATTCATTGTTTCCGAATCTAAACCTGTGTAATCGACCAAAAGTTCCCAGTTTCTCAAATATAATCATGCATATTCGATCGATAGTTGCAAGGTCCCTAATATTTACCTGTAATTTGAACCTATAGTTCCCAGATTCCCAAATATTTACCTGACTTTTGGAACGGTTATTCCCATTTCCCAAATATTTACCTCAATATTGGACCTATAGTTCCCAGATTCCCAAAATCTTTACGTGAATAGAGAACTGATATATTTATAGATAACCAAATCTTTAGTAAATACTGATATTACTTGGTATTCATACATTTACCATAACGGATTTGTCCTGTTAATAGATTGCTTCTCAATTGGTTTAATCTTTGATATCGCTAAGTTGTTTTCGAGTGTTACATTTTCATTATATACGGTTATATCAAATACCACTTATTGCGTCATGTTATTATAATAATTTGCATTGTCGACGACCGGATTTAATAGATGTTCGATTTCGTATGTAAATGGGGGTTATTGGCAATGTAAAATTATATATATTAAGCTCAAGTATAGTTTACAGTTATGATAAAGTAATTTAGAAGAAGGAATCGAAATATAATACGTCAAACAAATGTGTGTACACTACTCTAAAACTGCTAAATCTAGTTTGAAAAAAGATACTTTTTAACACATGCAAACAATTGTTTTGAGTTTAATTATTATGGAGGTTATTTTCCATTTAAATAACAGTGCATATATAACTGTATGTATAATTATCTTTATTTGCATCGAATGTATCATAGTGACATGGAGGGCACGTGTACGATCCCCAAAGTAGGAGCATTCTTTAGATCCCCCCAAATACGCCAACCACTGGTTCTTTATATCTCCCCGTATACATCTATTACTGATTCTACCGAGGAAACGGACTCGAAAGCATGCAAAAAGCCTTTGCCTTTCGATGCAATCGAGCTCAAATGAAAAGGTTACAATTAACTAACTAAAGAAATAAAAATCTTACAGTTCAAAACCACCAGCAACACGTTGACGATACTACATAGAAAGTTCATGACGGATATAAGAGAGCATACACCCACCATTAGAAGAATTTAAACATGAAACTGGCCCCTCTTTGCCAAACGCTTCAGTACATTAATATAACCTTTCGCACGGTGGTTACGGCTACCAAATACCTCTTAGCGCAATTCAGCTGTCGATAACATCATGGGAATATCGCCATCTGCGCGTCACATCCCAACTTTATCCCTATGGATTCAACATTTGTATCACCCGCGTGTTGTTGTATATTTAAAACGCGTAGAGCTTTAAAGTTGTGAGTAAGCACGTAGCTTTCTTAAAGGAGTTTATTCATGAAACATTGGACTTTTCCTGTCACGGAATGTTACGTCCCTGCTTAGCCTGTGAACACTTTGCAAACTCTCGATGGAGTAGATTGACACTTTACGCACACTTTATGCACATCCTTAAAGCGGTACAATTAAGACTGTAAATTTGTCGTGCACTCTACAGAAAGGTTTGATGCATCTCTGAATTTAATTACGATAAAATTAACGCTATGGAGTGGACGTTTTCCGTTCATGTATAATATGGGCATGTTTTGTCAGTGAGCTATTTTGTTATTGAATACAAAACTTGGTTCAGGTCGAATATGATAATCATTCGATTAACAGACCGCATATGTTTGCTATGTTTTACGTAGATGTATGGAATATAATATTGTATTAAGGTGCTTCGTTTACTGACTGACCCGGTGCCACATTTACTCCCGTTTGAAATGTCTTCAGTATCACCTAAAGGGTTTCAACATCAGCGGCTAGAGGTAATGTTTTATATTGAACAATGTTTTTCGTAAGGGTAAAGCCATTTAAACAATACGTATTGTAATTGATATTTTATGCACGTCGTTACGGTAAAGGCATCGATTTTAAATTGTATTTGATACATCGTTTTACATGGACTTCATGTAGGTCACATATAAAACATTTTTACAAGTTGTCCGTCACGAAGATTGTGTACGTTGTTCGTTTTTATCTGTGCCTACGCGTGAACAAAAAATTACAATGGATTCTAAGGTCGATCTGATTTTGGGATAAACAGGTTTATTATCATTTTATGCTTTGAATCGGTGCTGTAAGCTCTTGCATTTCATGGCAAAACAAACACGTTTCATGCAAGGCGTTGAAAGATATGAGCCCCATTATAAGAGACACCTTTACTACACTATCGTCAAGTGGCATTCCAAATACCGGTACACATGTGCAGTCCGCACAGGCTAATCAGGGACGACACTTTCAGCTTTATAGAGGGTTTTGTTTAAAGGATATCCCTTCTAAACAAAAATCCAATCGAGGCGGAAATTGTCGTCCCTGATTAGCCTGCGTTTACTGCACATGCTAATGTAGGGCGAAACTTTACGCACATGCATTTAGCCGTGTTTTCCCAGAACGAGGATCTAATATAGCAATATTTGACGCGTAAGCAAATGCAACACGTTTAGTCAGTTTTCATTGCTATTTTTGCACCAACTTTGTTTAGAAACTTTACTTTTATTGACGTCAATTCAATACAGTTCGTCTACATATGACGTCATAACTTGCATATTATGAACAGGATCTCGAACATGAAACGCATTCTTGAACAAAAACACTTAAAGTATGTTCGTTTTTTATTTAAAGAATTTGTTCTCAATGGCTGGAAAGTGAGTGGCATTAAAAACAATACAAGTAATAAAGGGTTTACAAGGGCGAAACATACCTGGCTCGGCGTGGACGTCGCCATTTTGACTATCACGTGATTACCCCCTCTGTGTAACTTACAGTAACAAGTAGTTCGTATCAGACCTTTAACCAAGACGATCGCAATCTGGATCAGCAGACGATAGTTCGTATCAGACCTTTAATAATGGCGATCGCAATCTGGATCAGCAGACAATTTATTGCAGTCATTGCAAGTATGTTTTCTGATACAAAATTTAACATCTATAGTGAGTATAACTCAAGGTCGTCCATTAGCTTTGTCTTTTGTATACCCACACGTGTCACAGAAGATCAAAGCTTGAGTTGCATATCACATCTTTCATGTCTTAATCCATCGTTTACATGCTTACCAAGAGCAACATTATGTGCAATAATATAAAGGTTAAAATTGCAATATGCCTTGTCAGGTTTTTGAGCGGCGTTCTGGGAAAACCGGGCTTAATACATGTTTATTTGTAAAGTGTCGTCCAAGATTTTCTTGTGCAGTCCACAGTGTCTAACTAGGGACGACACGTTCCACCGCAATTATATGTTATATATATTAGATTGTCGCGTAAAGAGAGAGTTCATTTATATGTTATACATATATTAGATTGTCGCGTAAAGAGAGAGTTCATTAAAACAAAATTTTATAAAAGCGGAAAGTGTTTTCTCAGGTTAGCCTTTGTGGAATGAACAGGCTGATCTGGAACTACACTGTAAGCACATTCATGAAGCCATGTTTTCCTAGAATGAGTCTCATTTGTGTCGAAGATGTACACAATTTCACAAAGGATAAAACGTTACCGCGTTAACGTTTCTATGTACTAAACACAGCAAGTGTATTATTACCGACAATGCTAAATATATATTATGTTGTTGTTTTTTTTTCTTCCATTGCTCCAAAACGATTTTTATCACCAAAACTAATTATTGTTGTGTGTACAACTTACCATAACTATTATTATTATGTGTGTGTGCAGATATCTCACATGACGTAACGTGCCTCACCACCAACCGGTTATATATGTATATGTCTTGTGTTATATGTAAAATGATGGGCACATTTCCTTTTTTCCTGAATAAAAAATAGATAAATAAAAAATACATATATATGAAAACCGTATATATGCGTGGTTTATCAATGTTGATGTTTCTAGTGTTGCATGTCAGGCATACCTTCCCGAGGTATTGAATTGTGGACGCCATGACGTGTCTGTCAAACCTCAAATTACACAAACGTTCTATAAGAAATGATTACATGGTTCTTTATTTAGGTTAATTATGAAAAAGTATAAAAAGCAAATAAATTCCCTCTCTCTGTTCTTAATAAAGTTTGGAATGTTTGATGTCAATTTTTATCATGACCAAGCGACTCTCCCTTTACAACCATACATGAATTGAAATACAAGTAAATACACTTTTGAAAAATAAGTTGAAAATGTAAGCGTTTTACTTGAAAAAAGCACTAAGATATTACACACCGTCGTTTAATAAAAGGCATCTTTCAACAGTTTGGTCAATTGACAAAATTGAAAACAGTTGTTTCAGATTCGCAAATTTTCGGTTTATTTATGATATTTGTGAGGAAACAGTATTACTGAACATTTGCCATGGTCTAATATAGCCATTATATGCATTTTTGACGATTAAAATACCTAAAGATTGTAAAGCGTTGCAACGCGAAACGATTGAATAATTTGGAAAAATCTGTTGTTGTCGTTTAAATTTGTGAAACTTCGAAGAATACTTATATAACGTATAAAATACGCAACTTATTCTGGCAGGATAGCTCAGTTGGCTAATAGGTTTTTACTTCAGGATTCCGGGGTTCACTGGTTCGAGCCCTGCTGCGGGCTACTATTTTTTCCTTTTTTAAATTTTATTTTTGATTTTTCACTGGAGCTTTTAAAATTTAATGTGTACATTTATCAATATAAAGCCTTTAATGACAAACTTCAAAACATGCCAAAATCTGTGAAAAGGCCCTTTTAAGGCATGGATGGGGACATACAGAGCATAAACATTACCACACAGATATAAGACTATCATTCATTTTGATAATTCAATGCAAAGAAAGAGGTTGTTCTCTAATTGCATACATATATATACATTCAAATCGATACTACGATGCATCGTTTAAACTCTGTTTTATAATGTCTATGAAGTATGTACTTAATCGTGTGCTTTTATTATCAAACGTACAGCCTTCATCTCGGGACTTCAGGTCTGCGCATATAAAATCCCCGGCCACATGTCGCTGAGGTTATGTTTTGTATTAACACTTTATCTTGGATAAATGTACCATTATTAATGAGTGAATGGTAGTCTTGAAAGGTTGACCTGTCGCGGATTAGGGATGAGAATAAAAAAAACCGCGAGCACGTTGGTTAATCAAACGTTTTATGGATATGTTTAACAATGTTTTATCAAATATAAATCAGTTAATAAAACTTCGTGACGTATCAGCGCGATCTATTCACACTATATAATTAATATATGTACAATAAAAAAGAATCGCACATTCTGCCAAATTGTTTTAATTGTTGTTAGCACTTTTCAGGCAAAACAAAAACTTCCTATTATTTGATCTGCAAAAGAATACCATGTTTAAAGGGGCCTTTTAAAAGAATGTATGCATGTTTTGAAAATTCTCATCTAATGCTTAAAATTGGTGTTTACATCGGAACTAAATAGTTCCAGTATAAAACGAAAATAAAATTAAAGAAAAAAAAAGTAATTCAAACATGGACTCGATCTCTTGGAGTAATAATATTGCACTAAAAGCACTCGGCCACACTTGCTAACGTAACAGTGCATGTATTTTATTCTTTATATACATGGTAACCAATACTCGTATTTTCACAAAATAAAACGATAACAAATTTTCCAAATTATTCAATCGTTTTGCGGTTGTAACGCTTGATAGTTTTCATATTTTTAAATCGTCAAAAGATGCAAAAATGGTTTTTATTTGTACATGTTTAGTATTACTGTTTCCTAGCAAAGAAAGAAAATAAATACAACGACAATTTGCAAATTTTAAGTTTCTTTTCCATTTTGTCAATTTATCAAAACGTTCAAAGGTCCCTTTAACTTCTCATTGGAAATCAAAGAGAGGTGTTGCGTTATTCGTTTATCTGCGGTTAGGCATAGCACGATAAAATAAATGAATTGCTTTGTTGATCTGGTTTTGTAATAAAAGTGTTAATGTCTAGTTTTGTGACATATATTTTGTTAACATGGCACGCATGTTTGAAAGAGGCGATGACCGTAGACACGTTTTTTAATTATTTAACCTGAACGAATTTTCGGCTTAAGAGTGATGTTATGGTGTTAATTTGGTGCAAAAACAAAACAGACATAACACAACAGACACAAACTTTTTAAAGGGACTTGTTAACATATTTTAGTTTAAAAAACAGCATTAACATATTTTACTAACAAAACTGGACTATTTGGAACAGCTTGAAACATATATAATAAAAATTACCATGTTCTGCGGATAGAAGCTGGTACCTTTGAGCTAACTCGAAGCCATTTCACCAAGCACGTTTTTAACATTTACAGCATTGTTCAAACCCTACGTTTGAAATACACGTTTTTGCTCAATAATCAATGAAAAGCGCTACAAACGGTTAACATTTTTATTTTATTTTGTATGATGTTCATCAATATCTGTTTAATGTTTTTCTAGTCGAGGGTGTTATTTTGCTTGGTTATCTACATATATTATTTTTTTAATTGATGACATTTTTATTGTTTATATGTATTATGCCAAACTGGAAACACGTCACTTAATATGCGTGTGAAATTTTAATTTGGCACCAATGATTTGTAGTTTACATGCCTCAGTTTTTTCCCCAGAAGGTTTTAGCACAGCGGTCCTGCGGTGCTTGTACTTCAAAATCAATTTCGCAGCAGAATGATTTACAAGTCGTTTCTCGGTCAAAAAGCTGAAGCGTGCACGTCGCGACCGGAGAAAGTGACAATCACAGAGGATCTTCTTGAAGACTTCTCGGAAGAAGCCGAGCCGAATGCTCGTGGTCGATGGGCGGGTCTGATGAGGGTCGGTTAGGATACTTCTGCGAGTGGCTCTGCAAATCACGCGAGTACCGTCATCTCTCCAGTCTTTCGTCCTCTGCCCATGACTTCGCTGATTCACACAATTTTGAAGAATCGCCAAGCGGAATGCGAAAAGTCCTTATGTGGGTATTCACAGGCAATTCGAAACCTCCCGGAAATATAATAAAACATGAGATATTCTAGTTAGCGTCGACTTGTAACTAAACTTTTTTATTACAAATCATTTGGAGAAACCATGGTCGTTATACATTTGTAAGTCTTATAATCACATTTACAAAAACGTTCATTTTGCAACAGGATTTCACTGAATTACCTGTATTAGTTTTACATCCCTACCAAAGAACACAATTTCCCCTTTAATATTTGTCGAAATAATACAAGTTGTAATTTTCGTAAAATTATGTACATTTCAATGGGTATAATTATGCGTGATAAACATCATTAACTAAAGACTTTTTCCGAGTTTAGTCCTCGAACCGTTTACCCAATCTTGTAAGAACGTTATTGTTGTATTTGTGCAACGTATAAGAAAGAGTATGAATACAATATAACATTAAAAACGCATGTGAAAGAATTTGCTTACTTAATTATTTAAAGCAGTATTACGTTAAGGTAGAAGCAGAATCATGGAATCGGCAAATATCGGTTCATGTCGACTTTGTTCGTAACCAATCGGTTTATCTCGGTATATTGACGGACATTGTCGGAGATGGTATTATCGAAACGAAACATTTTATGACATATCATAACCTACACATTATTGATACAATTAACGTTAATCTAATGTGAAGCTATCAGTTTGAATAATAGCACGCTTTCGTTTCGGGAGTATATGTATCTTAACATGTATATGAAAACCCGCGTTAACCGTAAACACGGAAATCAATTGGCTCAACACAACAGCTAACCGGCAAATAAAAGACAAGTGAAAATATACTGGTCTAACAAGGGGGGGGACAGAGTAATGGTGCAGGTCATACGTACGAACGTCTTCTATATATATATATATATATATATATATATATATATATATATATATATATATATATATATATATATATATATAGTTTGTTGAAATGTTTTATTTTGTCTTAACAAATATCGAACATAACAGACATAAAAATACATTCGGCTTAAACAAGACTTTCGCTTAGACTTCCTTTAAACGAAAAATACCATAAAAGCGGATGGTGTCGTCCTGAACAGCCAGAGCGGACTGTTAGTCGGTGTAGATAATATACGCACGTGCATTTACCTCAGACTCAGATAACCTGATATTTCAAACACAACATTCAACCGATTAAGTCATCCCTTTAAACACGTTGCCTATATGTGACTTTAATTAGAATTTATATAAGATTTCGGAGCATCATATATGAACTTGTTATACACATTGCAACGGAGTGCATGTTAATCTTTATTTTTAAACGGTGACATGCGGTAATTATGAATTCACATCCGGCCAGTTTGGTAACGTTAGGTTAACGAACGATCCATTGAAGGTTCAAATAACAATAACTACAATCCTTTTTAGTTTTGTCCGCGTTATTCCGTGATAATCTTACTTTTCTCACATAACAATTGCAACATTTGACGCAAGTTTAAAAGTGATTGTAGCTGATATTTATCAATCAACGGACGTCTGTGGTGGTGTGAGTTATTTAATAACTTTAATATAGTCTTATGTGAAGTTATTTTTTATGCCATTACGTATACATATACATAATACATTTCAAACCAGCGTGAAGCGCTTGTAGTCGAACCAGTGTCACATAAGCCTGTTGCAGTTACCTTGGTGGTCTGTATTTTAAGTAATTTTTAAATGTTTGCTCCGTGTTTAAACAAAAGTTAAGGCTGTTAAAACGAATCGAGCCGCGCTATAGGAAAAACGATTTAAATGCATGCGCGAAATGTGTCGTACCTGATGAGCATGTGCAGTCCTCACTGGGTTATCATGGTCTTCTATTTCGGACAAAACTGGAGTTACATTTAAAAGATACTTCCTTTAAACGACAAAAATCATAAAAGCGGAAAGTGTCGTGCCTGATAAGGCTGTGCGGACTAGTATTTCAACCTAAAACAAGTCAACAACTTGATTACTATCACGCATATTTCAATATTTTGAATTAAAAAAAACACACAAATGAAAACTATATTCCTTCGACGTTGATATTATACATAGTTAGTGGTCGCTGAAATACATGTAATTACGGCCTGACGCGATCGTGTAGTTGCTAACAGTCGACAAGACGGTACATCTTTATGTATGACGTCTTTTCTGCAAGCCTAAGTAAGGTTAATCATATTGCTTGGCCTGAGGTGTTCTATTTTAGTGTAAACGTTTAATTTTGGTTCATGTCGGATCTGATGAATGTTTACTGGCTGCATTGATAGAAACATAGGGGTGCAGTTCATACTGAAACAGTGTTCAATATAAAGCACATGCATGTATTAAATGAAGCACCGTTTCTAGTGTTTGAAGTTAATAAAAAGAAAAAGTTATCACATTAAGAAAACATTACTTTAAAAATGCAAGAAAATGTGCTTGTTTAGAAATTATTACTTAGTTTAAACCTATGTATTTTAGCTCGCTTGCATTTAAAATGCTTTCTACATGTTTGAAACGCTCTCGAGTCCGTTTTCCTTGGCCAAGAGCTAGTACTTGGTGTTGGGGGGAACGCTCCCACACGGGGTGTTTGGGGGGAACGCTCCCACACGGGGTGTTTGGCGGGGGGGGGACGCTCCCACGTGGGGTGTTTTGGGGGAAGGCTCCCACACGGGGTGTTTGGGGGGGGGGGAACGCTCCCACACGGGGTGTTTTGGGGGAACGCTCCCACACGGGGTGTTTGGGGGGGGGGGGGGGGAACGCGCCCACGTGGGGTGTTTGGGGGGGGGGGAAACGCTCCCACGTGGGGTGTTTGGGGGGAAGGCTCCCACACGGGGTGTTTGGGGGGGACGCTCCCACATGGGGTGTTTAGGGGGAACGCTCCCACATGGGGTGTTTAGGGGGAACGCTCCCACACGGGGTGTTTGGGAGGAACGCTCCCACACGGAGTGTTTGGGGGGAACGCTCCCACACGGGGTGTTTGGGGGGAACGCCCCCATATGGGGTGTTTTGGGGAAACGCTCTCACATGGGGTGTTTTGGGGGAACGCTCCCACATGGGATAGTTCTTTGGGGGGGGGGGAGTTGGGGGGGGGGACGCTCACACATGGGCTAGTATAGTTAAGAAACTTAATAAAACAAATTTATGAGACAATTTAACAATTTTCAGACTCGCTGCGTTTTTCATGTCACGCATATTTTTGACCGTCATACGTACATTGAATTTTTTTAAATGAATACTTACATTCCGCAAAATGATATTCGTCTGTTTAACGGTGACGAAAATATTACAATTGATAATATTTGCAAATTATTATACATTTTGCCTTTCGGTTATATACTTAAGTATTATCATTTTAGCGCGTGAACAAGCACACACGATAAAGTTATATATATAAGGGCGAATTTTGATTTAAATTTAGCTCATACTATAAAAACAAAAAGTTCAAAAGAGATATTGAGTAAAGAGATTTTTTTATCAAACTAAATATAAATGTCTGAGTATCAGTAATTCCAATATGCACGTGTTCTGTGTTGATAATAACGTTAGTGTTATTCGGAGGTAAGGTTTTATTGTAATTTCAAAAGATGTTCATTTCAAGTTGAAACAGTGTATGCAGACCTTTCGAATATACCGATGGGTCGAGAATGTAGATTTATTTTTTGTAGAGAAAAGTTTTAATTTACTTATTAAGCAAGTTTTTATTTTTATTGACATAGACATTTATTTTTAAAACAATTATGTAGACAATATTAAAATTTTGTCAATTATAAAAAATGATTTATGCAGTATGCCATCATCAAACATATAGAAATTACACAAAACTGTTTTGCCTGTACATGGGGACCTTCTTACAGACTGATAATTTAATTGATAGATTTGCATTGAAGCGAAATGTACTTGTTAGTTTGTAGTTATTTTTTTATCCATGAAAAGTTTTACCATTTTTTATTAATAAAAATCATTTTGCAGTTTGCCAAATTTATTGTCAAATCTGTATGACATCATTCGAATAGCTCAATAACATGTTTAAGAACTTTAAACACACAATAAACAACTAACACTTTTGTTCTGAAACTCAAAAGCAACTTGTTACTCTAAATGACATTTAAGATTAAACAAATAAAAATAAAAATGCATTATTATATGCGATGATTTTATTAGATTGTATAGAGTTTTGAAGTCAACAGTATTTGCCTGATATCTTCTATGCGTGTAATGAAATTGAGCTGCGTTCTTGGAAAACGGGGCTTAATGCATTTTCGTAAGGGGGTCGCCCAAAATAAGCGTGTATTGTCCGCGCAGGTTAATCAGGGACGACACGTTTTGTTTCTACGTAGTTTTCGTTTAAAGGAAGTCTCTCCTAAACGAAAATCCAGTCATGATGTTATGTGTCGTGTCTGATGAGACTGTGCGGACTACACAGGCTGATCTTGCATGAGACATTCCGCACATGCTTTAAGAATAGTTGTTACACAACGAGGCTTAATTATTGATTCCATTTAAGATCACGTGTCAGCGAATAAAGACTCCGAAGAAAGCGTGAAATCTTTCCTGAAGTCACTGACAAGGTATAGTATATTCATTGTCACTCGTGTCTTTAATTATCAACACTAATTAAAAGTAAAACTGCCTTGGTAAGTTATTCAACATTTAATGTGCGATTTTGTCCTAGAAATTTAATAAATATCATTAAGGCGGTTTGTTGGATTCGCAGCGTATAAGACATATGTGTAAGCTATAACACGAAACAAAAATATATGCATACAGGTCGCAGTGGCGAAGTGAAGACTGTGTCCGCGATCGGGAGGTCACGGGTTCTAGACCTACTGTGGGATCGTTCTTTAGATTTCCCCAATAAACACCAAATATTGGTTCTAGTCCCTGGAAGCGGACTTGAGAGCGTTTCAATTAAGCCTTATGCTTTCTATGCAATCGAGCTAAAATGAATATTTTTAACTAATACATACATACGCATATTCAAACACATTTTTCCATTTCATTAAAAAACACAAGAATAAGCAAAGGAACCTGGAAATTTGTTTTCCAGTTCGCTGCGAGAAGGAGGTTCCCTTTATGCCGACAGAATGACTAGAGCCTTCTCCGGCGCCATTTCCGGCGGCGGCAGTGGACCGGATACGATTGCTCTCAATGCAGCGAATCGAATAATTGAGAACAGTATGGCCAGTGGCGACACCAAAAAACGTCTCGTGGAAACCCTCGAGAAGTTGATCAACCTCCGAGACGTCGTGAAAACTAGACAACAGCGCAATGGAAGTCGGGCGATCGCGGAACTGTATTCAAAACGAGTCGGCATGGAAAATGAACGGTCACAAGCACAAGGCTAAAAATCGGAACCGGCTGTTGCTGAGCGCGACTTCAATAACAAAAACTGCTTCAAGCTTGGGCAGATCTGCGGCTTCTAACGAGACTCCTGATCCGCGCGCGATACAAAATACTGCTCAAACGCACCGCTGTTTTGCATCGGGCTTTCCGGCGGCGGAAATTTCCTTCTTAGTGACAGTTACGGGAACTGCGTGCCGATCTACGACTCCTACACGTGCGAAGAGGATGCAGATGATGTACAAAGTTTGGCAGCGTTAAGCGGCTGTTGCACCGGACATGACACAATTTTATAGGTGTAGGCGGGCTGTTATGTTTTTATCATAAGCTCGTTTAACAACACCTTAAACGTTGTTCTTCGCGTGCGTTTGTTTGTTCGGGGATATTTCAAGAATAATACTGTATATGATTTGTGATCATTTACTATTTAATGTAGAATGTTCATTATGATTTTGTTGTTTGAACTATTATTAAATGAGTGCCATAGTATTTATCTTACTACACATACGCAGGATGCATAGGTTCAGTACACTCGTCATTATTCTGTGACATCGTGATAACTCGTGTGACATCGGGATTACTCGTGTGACACCGTGATTACTTATGCGACATAGTGATTACTCGCGTGAAATCGTGATTTCTCGTTCTACATCGTGATTGCTCTTGTGACATCGTGATTATTCTGTGTCATGAATTTTCATTAATTTCGTTAACCGATTCTCAAATTGAAGACCACAACGAACAATTAGCTCTTGTTAGGTTTTATTGTTTGTTTTGTATGGGGGGGGGTGGGCACAGTTAAATGAATTTACGAGTCCACAAATTTGTAAGTTTTTCATTCACGAGTTTTATACCGCCGTATATCAATGATTCTATAGTATTAGCTCGTTGGTGAAATGTACGAGTGTTCTGAGGATATTCCTATAGTCGTGCTTAATTGAAATGAAGTTTAAAAATGCCGTCCTTCTGAGGTAAGAACGTACACATCATAGCCTAACTCTGGGAAAACGGTGCTTAATGCATGCTCGACACATATCGTCCTAGATTAACCTGTGAAAAATGCACTAATCAGGGTGGATACTGTCCGCTTTTATGATATCGTTTGTTCAAAGGAAGTCTCTTCTGAGCGAAAATCCAGTTAAGGCGAAATTGTAGCCCCTAATTAGCATGGGAGAACTTTGCAGGCTTATTTGGGACGACACTGTTCACACAAGCATTAAACCCCGTTTTCCCAAAGCGACGCTCATTTGATCAGTTTCAGTTTGTGAAACTCTCGTTTAAATATATCCGTAAAGATTTGATTTTTTATTTAATTTGCTTTAACGCTCTGCACGATAGAGAAACATCTCATTTAACAAAAGTGTAGAAAAAACAAACAGCCGATTAAAATGTGTATACTTAAATTTCCCTTTTAAAGCACATTTCATATACAAAAGTACTTTTTACGTCGCTTACAGTCATTTTTAATGTGTATTTTATATGAAGTCATGTTTATTATTCCCATGTGTGTCGTATGTCATATTTAACTCCAATATTTACACTTTAAGTCATGTACGTTGAGTGTCCATCTAGTTAATAAAATACTGTAACGAAAAAAAATTGTTTTATCCCGATACCTAAATGATATCACGACTATTACTGATGATATCCCGGTATCTAAATGAAATCACGACTATTATTGATGATGCTGATATCTAAATGAAATCACGACTATTATTGAGGATGCTGATATCTAAATGAAATCACGACTATCTTTGATGATGCTAATATCTAAATGAAATCACGACTATTATTGATGATGCTGATATCTAAATGATATCACGACTATTATTGATGATGCTGATATCTAAATGAAATCACGACTATTATTGATGATGCTGATATCTAAATGAAATCACGACTATAATTGATGATGCTGATTCTGTAAAAAGTAAGCCTCGCTCTGAGAACACAGGATTTAATACATGTTCGTAAAGTGGTCTGGGAACACAGGATTTAATGCATATTCGTAAAGTGTTCTGGGAACATGGGGTTTAATACATGTTCGTAATGTGTTCTAGGAACACGGGGTTTACTGAATGTTCGTAAAGTGTTCTGAGAACACGGGGTTTAATGCATGTCCGTAAAGTGTTCTGGGAACACGGGGTATAATGCATGTTCGTAAAGTGTTCTGGGAACACGGGGTATAATGCATGTTCGTAAAGTGTTCTGGCAACACGGGGTTTAACGCATGTTCGTTAAGTGTTCTGGGAACTCGGGGTTTACTGCATGTTCGTTAAGTGTTCTGGAAACACGGGGTATAATGCATGTTCGTAAAGTGGTCTGGGAACACGGGGTTTAAGGCATGCTCGTTAAGTGTTCTTGGAACACGGGGTTTACTGCATGTTCGTAAAGTGTTCTGGGTACACGGGGTTTACTGCATGTTCGTTAAGTGTTCTGGAAACAAGGGGGTTTGATGCGTGTTTGTATAGTGGTCTGGGAACACGGGGTATAATGCATGTTCGTAGAGTGGTCTGGGAACACGGGGTATAATGCATGTTCGTAAAGTGGTCTGGGAACACGGGGTTTAATGCATGTCCGTAAAGTGTTCTGGGAACACGGGGTATAATGCATGTTCGTAAAGTGTTCTGGGAACACGGGGTATAATGCATGTTCGTAAAGTGTTCTGGCAACACGGGGTTTAACGCATGTTCGTTAAGTGTTCTGGGAACTCGGGGTTTACTGCATGTTCGTTAAGTGTTCTGGAAACACGGGGTATAATGCATGTTCGTAAAGTGGTCTGGGAACACGGGGTTTAAGGCATGCTCGTTAAGTGTTCTTGGAACACGGGGTTTACTGCATGTTCGTAAAGTGTTCTGGGTACACGGGGTTTACTGCATGTTCGTTAAGTGTTCTGGAAACAAGGGGGTTTGATGCGTGTTTGTATAGTGGTCTGGGAACACGGGGTATAATGCATGTTCGTAGAGTGGTCTGGGAACACGGGGTATAATGCATGTTCGTAAAGTGTTCTGGGAACTCGGGGTTTACTGCAAGTTCGTAAAGTGTTCTGGTAACACGGGGTTTAATGAATGTTCGTTAAGTGTTCTGGAAACAAGGGGGTTTGATGCATGTTTGTATAGTGGTCTGGGAACACGGGGTAAAATGCATGTTTGTAAAGTGTCGTAAGAAGCAACACTTTCCGTTTTTAATGTTCTTTTCGTCCAAAGGAAGTCTTTTTTAAACGAAGACCATGTATTAGGGGAAAGTGTCATCCCTGATAAGCGGATCTGACGTTAATAGACTAATTTAATACAAGTATAAAGTATATTTTATCCAAGCTCGGTTTCATTTGTTGAATATGAAGCAAGAACATGAAGCATACTTGTACCAAGTAAATATTCTTTCATTTATTATATTAATACATGGAACATTCATTTGAATTTTAAAACATGCTGGTAAATAGGAAAAGGGTCCAGGTTTCCGTATGTTAAAATGTTATTTTTCAGTGTATGTTGCATCAGTTGACACGTTTTAAACCACATCTGTAATGTAAAACAATCAACAAACATCCTCAGCTAATGGCAAAATTGCCATCATAGTCCGCGTGTCTAAATCACTTTGCTTTTCATTTGTTAAATGCCGGCTAATAAACTAGTTAGGCGATAATGTTGAGCTCACCGGTGACGTCGGCTATCCAGCCGTAATAAGCTTGCACGGAAGCAGTGACGCAAGGGACAACATCGTGCAGGCAGTTTCCGAAACCGAAACGGATTATTTCTGTAGCTCCCAACTTCCAGTCCCCAGCCGACACAACAGCGGACCGCCAGAATCACCCCGTTTAGGTCAGACAGTTTGGTTTAGCATGTTTTCATTTAAACAACAATAATAGAAACAACAACAATATTTTTTTCCGTAAAAATAACAAACTCATAGTCTACAGCCGAGATACTATGTCGAAATCACAATCGTATTTTGCAATGTTTGGTGACATTTGCGTTCAGATTCTGATAATTATTAAATAGCCTGTTTTAATTGGTCCGCATGCATACAATTAGTTTTTCATGATCTTATTTTTGATAAACTTAAAATGTGGTCCATTTTGATCTGATTCTTTACGAGAGTGTGTCATCACACCAGGATGTCGTTACACTGTAGAACGGTTTTCATTCATGTTATAGAAATTGTAAGTTGGAAATGAGCAGTCTCACTAATAATGACGAATACCCCCCCCCCCCACACACACACCTAACAACCGCATTTGAAACGCGCCAGGATATCGAACGTTGTTACAACCATGTTAAACAAATTGTAATATACAAGATCGGCAGTCTCAATCATGAAGCAAATACTTTCCCATTTTCACATGCGAAGCTTACACGATAAAGCCTCGCAAAAAAAGCGTCAAATAAACACTAGCCCCTTTTTACATTTGAAGCTATTTCTGACCTCCGTTTCACTTACAAACCTTAAACGGAAAAGCCTTAGGGATTGATAAACCACTAGCTCCAGTTCTCAGTCGTACTTTCGAAGCACGTGGGCGCTCCCGGTCCCTCACTGGCGATGCAGATGACTTCACTGCGGAAGTTGTAGTAGCCGTTGTGTTGAAGCCACGTGGTTCGGCAGATTTTGGTTAGCACGAGATGCACGCGTTTCAGATGAAGTTGCCACGCGGGCGCCATGAACGAAAACGGGTCTGAAAAAGATTTGTGTTATTATAATATCTCGCACAATTTTAACACGGTTTCGAGGAAATTGGAAAATAATTTTAGAATGATGTTATAGAATAAAGTTTTACAAGACAGAATGGTTAACACCGCCGGCGCGCCTCTTATGTCACATGCGAACATTTTCGTAACACCCCTAAATGTACATTAATGTAGATTGATGGAGTTGCCTTAATAAAAATGAGCCTCGCTCTGGGAAAACAGGGATAAATGAAAAGTGTCCTCCCAGATTAGCCTGGGCAGTCCGCATATTAATCCATCTTGACTGGATTTTCGTTGAGAAGAGACTTATTTAAAAATAAATTCCATTAAAATGGAAAGTGTCTTCCCTGATTAGCCGGTGCGGACAGTGTACGCAAATTCATTAATCCTCGTTTTCACAGGGCGAGGCTCACATACATTCATCATAATCATACAAGTAAGTGTTACTTTAATGGAACTGTAAATAGGGCAAGTGTACTTGACCTGTCGCCCCTTTATATATACATCTTTTATAGTTTCAGCTGTTTAGTATGAATGACTTAAATTAGTTCATTCCAAATGGCATAGTACATGTATTGTGAATCACCCAAACGTGAACAGTTATCAAGCCGTTTCGCAGAAGAAAATAACGCGCACATTTTAAACAAATGTATCCGTTTCAAACTGAGAACGTTATGATGATGGTGATGATGATGGTGATGATGATGATGATGCAGCTGATTATGATGATGATGCTGATGACGATGATTATTATAATCATGGTATTCATAGTGCTGCTGGTGATTATAATGATAATAAGCATCATAAAGAGTTCTATTTTGGCGATAATAACGCTGTTGTTTAAAATGTATGGTTTTTCCTCAACGATAATTACGTTACGCCATCCTTAAATGAAACCATTTTACGATCTCACCATCAAGGATGTCTTCGGTCGCTCCGTGCCCAGTAACGTAAAATTCGGCATCAACGTAAGCATCATAAACGGTTGACACTGACGTCACATGCGCAACGCCGCTAACCGGAAGTAGCGGCGATGAAAAGGCACACCGCGCAGTTGTAGTTGGAGAGGAAGGCCGGATATTCCTGTCGCAGTACCGCGATGTCGTTCGCCGGGTAGGGTTCGCCTATGTATCCAGTCTCCTTAATCACTATAGCTATGAGTGATAGTAGTAACGCGTGTACGGATGTAGTTTTATCAAAAGGCATTTACATAATGACTCTTATAAATGAAAGTTAAATAATAACCATTTAGTTAAGCGCTTAGTTATAAAGCTCTTTTAGCTGTATTTATAAGACAGCTTTTTTTGCAATAAATAAGCGACTTACATTGCAAAATGTATCATTCACATTGCGTTTATATATTATACGTATTTTTTTTAATTACTTAACAACTCAATTTGTGCAGGCGTTTAATGATTAATTTATCAGGAAAATCTTCAACAAAAGCACACATTATTTTAAACTTTAGTCGACGCTTTTGATGTTTTTTTATTTATTTAAAGGACATGAATATAATTAATACATTAATGTAATATAAATGATTCATTGCACAGTTAATGTATGAGTGTCGTTTTCAATTTACTTGACTGTCATGAAATGTGAAGCGGATGCGTTATATCACGTTATTATCAAAATGGCGACGTCCATGCCGAGACATGTTTTTTCCGCAGTTTATACCCTTTATTTCGTTTGTTTAATTTTTTTAAATGACGCTCACTTTCCAGCCATATCAATAAAGATGTGTGTGTTTTGCATATCTACACTTCATGGGCATAGCATATTTTAAGTTCCAATTTAATCTACTGAGACATTTCCAGTCCGAACTTATAACATTTCATGATGAATAAAACTAATTGATATGCAATCAGGTTGATTTTTGTTTACGCGTTTGCGTTTTGTGATAATTCTGAGCAAAGTATGGGGTGAATTCCTCAATCGTTTTAAACCACAAATGTATGTAGTGATTTTTCAAAAGCAGTCACATCCACTGTATTCATTCGTTTATGTTTAATGTATTGTATGCATTTCCTCTACTTGTAAATAAGCAACCCGTTTGTAATAACGGGGCTTAATGCACTTGTGTACAGTGATGTCCATATTAGCCGCCCACACAGTAGGACGGAACTTACCACTGAGTCTTGATTTTGGTTTAGAAGAGACTTCCTTTATATCGAACAATTCCATATTAAAGGAGAGTGTCGTCCCTGATTAGCCTGTAATCCCCTTTTTGCAATAGTGAGGATCATATGAATATGTCATTTGCATTAAATAAATGAATATCGCACAACTATATACTCATTATGATACTGGAGTTTCATTTCTCATATATATCTAATGGATGTTGCATTATATTGAGAACTTACGTCTCATAGATTTAAAGCCATACACCATATTTTATTACTTTATTACTTTGATATATTCCATTTCAGGTTTTAAAATTAATAAGCAATCCGGCATTCTGCATTCACAAGATATATGACCGATACAGGGAATCTAGATGAACAAATATGACTATCAAGAAACTTTGAATAATAACATATAGTATGCAAGATTATATAATGCAGGTGTGCGTTATGGCATGCAATTCTACAGCAGCTAGACGATTTACATTCTCTCATCTACCAGAAATGTTGCACTGAGTTTTAAGCTTTAGAACATTTGTGAACGGCTCATTAATATTACTTAAAGAAACATTAACACATTGAATCGCAAAGTAACAATTATGATTTGACATTCGGATTAACATTACCGTTTGAGTTTATGAGATTGACACATGGGAAAATGCTAATATTTAAAATCATCAGATTTAAATTATAACAAACACTGACGAATAACAAATTCAGTTACAAGTCATGTACATAACTCTTCAAAGCGTTTAAATAACTGACACATAACATTTTAAAGGAGCTTTAACTTTTTAGTAATGAATCAAACAAGCATTCTCATTACGTTAAACGATTGTTAACAAATAGTAAATATGTAATATATTATGAAACATTGTAAAGTATCAAATTCATTGTCTAGCGTACTAGTAATAATGTTTTCCATCTTAAGCATATATACATTTCCGAAAAAAAATTACCTCAACGAAAAGTTCTGATATATGCTTGCGCTATCAATAAATGTTAGGATATTAATAGACAAGATAAACGTTTTAGTAATATCACAACTGGATAATTTTTATAAGACATTTGTCATTGACAGATATTTGAATAATCCAGCGCTTCACTATTTTTTTCGGAACACAACAAGAAGCGGGAATGTATCGGCCGGCTAAGATTCGCATTCCGAGTGATAGACTAACAGTTTCCTTTCGTCGCAATAACGCCAGCAGAGAAGCCGAATACATTATTAAATCAAAGCGCTGAAGGCACTGAAGATGTTCGCTATTGCATAATTTAACACGCAATTCATTTTTCAAAATCAATCGCAAGTTTGAAATGAACACACGCCATTCAACTTTAAAAAGTGTGTGTCATAGCGCACGGGTCGAGTTTTGTGTGCACTTTTTATCATCCTTATTATTTCATAGAAATAACTAAGACAAAATAAAAACAGCATGCTTTTTTGGAAGTTCTGAAAGCAAAGAAAGTATGATGAAAATGGTAATGAGAACTTAATATAAAGAAAATTTGCAGTCACCATCATATTAAAGGAATATTTTTTCTAATATCAAATGACTATCTCACCAAGAATATAAATTCATAATGAAAGTTCCGTGTACAAAACTTTTGATTTTTGACACCATATACAAATTCAAAATATACAATAATCTTCGTATCTTGTATATGGAGGAATAAAAGTATATAAACATTGCTGTTTATGCTTTACTTGTTACCCGAGCAGTTCACACGGTGTCAACAACGCTAACATAAACATAGGTATAGAGCACTAATGCGCTTTTAGGCGAAGCTGTTTCAGTTTTCATCTTAGTGACTTTAACATAACGCCAACAGACACGCATGAATATTTTCGAATATTTAATAAGCTGATTCGAGATACAACCTCTGAATTTTTGCTACATCACTGCGTATGTGCTCAATTCAAAGGATGTAGCACTGTTCAGTGTAAGGAATTCCGGACTACTCTCTGTATGCTCAAACGACACAAATTGTGGCCCTGTTACAATTACGCGTTACAATCCATCTCGCAGAATTTCAATTTCGCCTCCAAGATGAGAAAACAATCATTAGCGAAATAGTATAGTGTCACGATAAGAGAAAATCGTTTAATTATCATACCACAATATTTGCCGTACTTGGTCAGCACGTCTGGAAATCATTCCTTAATGCGTCGATAGGCTGCCATTATTAACAAGTTTGCTATTTTGAATTCAATTTTGTATCAAAAAGCATTGTTTTTAAATGTGGGATTTTCAATTCGCAATGAGATTTGTAATGACCCTCGTCATGCGAAAATGGGTCTTATTCCATATGCGCCCATCATATAAATAGCCCACTCAGCTATCCCTCCTTCTGGTAAGGAAAAACATAACATATTGAGTGATTTTAAAGCGAACAGCGTCGCCTATGGCCTGACTGCGCAAGAGCACATGTTGGGTTTAACAAACGCTTGCCGAAACGCATAAGACCCATTTTCGCATGACGGCGCTATTGACGTGTGATTTAAATGTGACGAAAGAAAACTGCGTTTAAATCAAATATAAACATACGATATATTTCGATAATGAAGAAAGATACTCATAACAAGGCATATGAGGACACATATGAAGTGCTCTCCCGTAGTATATTTTTTATTTACTCACACTAATGTGTGGTTTGACAATGCTAACACACATTTCATGCGGTGAATATGCAGCTTACAAGTGAAAAACACAACACAATAGTTTAACTTTTGTTTAATTGTATTCAATTATTTAGAAAAGTAAATTGCTAACTTTATTTCAAAGTCGGAGTATACGCCGACTACATTTTTAAAAGACATGTATTGTTATAAATATATTTAATATAATATATTTAGTTGTTTTCGGTTTTAGCGATTATAAAGCATTTTCGAGGTTGCCTATAGTATGCCTGAGTAATTGATGAACTCATATCCAACTGTCAATGTATTGAGAACTGTGAATATAAAAACAAGCTAACCCTTCTACTAAGCTTCTACTATTGCGTTGCTATCACCCGTAAATACAAAAGATCGCCGCTATGTGTTGAGAACCAAGAACGCTTTCCAGAAATACCCGATGTAGTAGCTTCAACGAGGTTATGAAACAGGTCATTCGTAATATTATTATAAATTATTTGTTATATTCGGGTTAAGCGATTATGATTTTTTTTAGTCTATCGTATCGCTGAAGTTATTGTTGAACTTATGTTCAACGTTTTATAAATTGAGAATATAAATAAGCGTCAACTTTTTCCCAAATCTCTCAATTTACGACCTGTACTACGTCATTGAGTTGTATGTGAGGGCGTAACCTATTGCGTTGTTATCGCCCGTAAACATACATGCCATAATTTTTTAGGTCCAAAGCGGGACATTCCATAAAAAATTGTCGGGACATTTGACCAAAAAGCAGGACACCTAAAACGATCTATCATTCCACGTTTACTATAGTCAGTATAGTACTAACAAAAACTCTTGATACTTTTATTCAAGACATAAAACATCTGATATGAAGCATGAAATCTTAAACATAACAATAACAGTTTTATTAAATTAGACAATAGCAAACAACGAAGATAATATTCATCTGTTTAAGAGTACAAAATCTAGAACATTACGACAACAATACTCATTAGGGGGCAGGGGATATATTTTTGACCAAATTTCGAGTTCCGAAAGGCCGCAAACAGTCAAATCCATTGCATCAAAACAGAAAGTGACACAAGAAAGCCTTTTTGTGTCAGTGTCATAGCATAGGCAATATACATTGAAAATACAACCAAAGACAAGGCTGGCTTCTTCACTTGTGAAACTATGGCCCTTGATCTTTCCCCCCACCCACCTCATTTTTAATGAAAAATTGAGAAATTTGACCCATTTCATGGCATGCACAGAACATTCAAACAGAATGCAATCCTAGTTTTGGCTACATTACTCACTAATTTCATCCCTGTGCTTTGTTTATTTGCCTAGAAAAGTGTCTCCCATACGTTTAGATTTTTCACAATTTACCTTCAAAATTTTGTTCTGTTTCTGCAGCGTGAAATATTGACTTCCGACAAAAGTGAAAACCTCCTTTTTGAAGATTCAAAATTTCCTTGCTAGGGAGCTGTGGCTAGTTGTAATGTTTTTTTCCAAAATTTTGAGACATTCTTTCTACAACCTAACACAAGAAATACATCTTATAAATACCTAATTGATTTTTAAAGACCATAGGTAACACCTACCCTAAAGATATGTAATTTTCATGGACCCCCCTTTCACTGATATATCCCCTGCCACCTTAAGTTTTTTAATATATGCATAATAAAACAAAAAGCTTTTGTTACATTAAAATATAATGTTTAATGAATTAAATGCAACATTTCT
Organism: Dreissena polymorpha; assembly: GCF_020536995.1. NCBI lineage: Eukaryota > Metazoa > Mollusca > Bivalvia > Myida > Dreissenidae > Dreissena > Dreissena polymorpha. Next base: position 22,830,930 of record NC_068356.1, on the reverse strand, counting down.
GAACTGTATCCTGTGTTTTGTTTGTATTTCATAGTAATTCCAAAAATTCACACAATTCAAGGGAAACAACCAGAACAGAAATAATAAAAAAAATAGTGTTCCTATTCACAACATTTGACTCTATTTAGTAGAGAAGCACACAAGTTATATGTCAAATGTTTAAAATGATTATTGACACTATCAATCAGTCTTACAGATGTATATTCCCATATGATTACATAATACATGCACCAAATATTGATATTCATTCATTAAAATACCATTCAAAATTAGATCACTCCATAAGAAATCACAGCACAGTTATAAAAACAATCACGCTAGGAAAAACAAAGGTGTACTTTTCAAAAAAGGAGTATTTCCAAACTATAAAGTTTCTGCAGGCATGTGCCCTGTGTAGAGAAACAAGTTCAAGATTCTATTCCGTTGAATTCAGACCCTGACCTGGAAAGTGTTGTGCGATTGGGTGATTCTGTGGCTAACGATGTCTTGAATGCGTGTAATCGTTCTCGGGGTCCACTCGTTCTCCCTATTAAACTGCGACCACATCAAACAGTACCACAGTCTGAAAATCAAAGTGCTACAATTGGAAACAGTGGGCAAATATATCTGACTATGAGAACATCATTGTAAACAAGACACAGCTTGAAAACATTTTCAAGTGCATAAGGAACCTTCATGAGCACATATTTTCCTTTTGTTAATGCTTTGAGGCCCATAACTTTAGTGCTTGATGTTGACACAAAGTTTACTGTGGCATAAATGTGACACATGCATTTTTGATGACATGGCATGTTTATTTTCAAGATAATATAGTGCATGGTGAGCTTTAAGCCTTAGCCTTTTGCCGCGGAAACTACACCGCAGAACACCATAGACGCTTGGAGTGTACGCCCCCTTCCAGATGTGGCATTCACTTATTATTTTGTATTTATTATCAAATAAATGCTTCAATCTTAGTCTTTCTTCATCGGTTAGGTGTCACATGAAGAAATATGTTGCCATAATGACTTCAAATAAGAAGAAAAAGAGAATTTATGTTTGAGGCATGTTACAAACCACTATTTTGCATAATTTTCCTATTTTTACCAACTTTTTCTACAAAACTGCAGACTTATCTTGCTTATTTAAGTATTCAAGCTCAGAAAATGTGCAAATGTAGATGCTATTACACAAATATGAGTTTAAACATTGTTTTCCAGTGCGAAACCAGCACACGTGAAATTTTCCTAAAATTAGCAATGGTTTTAACATTATTACCTCCCTTTGTTTTCCATAATCTCAACCATAGCGGTTAAAAGATATATGCAAAATTATGTTCGATTTGTTACCGCAACACATTTGTGGAATACATGTATCAATTTTCGTATGATATACACAATTTTAAAATTTTGCGTTTTGCTATTAAGGGGGCAGGGGATATATTTTTGACCAAATTTCGAGTTCCGAAAGGCCGCAAACAGTCAAATCCATTGCATCAAAACAGAAAGTGACACAAGAAAGCCTTTTTGTGTCAGTGTCATAGCATAGGCAATATACATTGAAAATACAACCAAAGACAAGGCTGGCTTCTTCACTTGTGAAACTATGGCCCTTGATCTTTCCCCCCACCCACCTCATTTTTAATGAAAAATTGAGAAATTTGACCCATTTCATGGCATGCACAGAACATTCAAACAGAATGCAATCCTAGTTTTGGCTACATTACTCACTAATTTCATCCCTGTGCTTTGTTTATTTGCCTAGAAAAGTGTCTCCCATACGTTTAGATTTTTCACAATTTACCTTCAAAATTTTGTTCTGTTTCTGCAGCGTGAAATATTGACTTCCGACAAAAGTGAAAACCTCCTTTTTGAAGATTCAAAATTTCCTTGCTAGGGAGCTGTGGCTAGTTGTAATGTTTTTTTCCAAAATTTTGAGACATTCTTTCTACAACCTAACACAAGAAATACATCTTATAAATACCTAATTGATTTTTAAAGACCATAGGTAACACCTACCCTAAAGATATGTAATTTTCATGGACCCCCCTTTCACTGATATATCCCCTGCCACCTTATTAAATTCAATGGCAAACATTAACGCAGGGGAGGCTATCCAGTTGACTGAAAGTACGGGTTACAGTACACTATCTACCGAACAGTTACATCAGTTACACACGGAATGCGCGGCCGTACACATTTCCGTATTTTGTTTTCTTCCTATATACACAGATTAAACTGAATTGTGAATTGTCAGGCGCTGTATTGGGGTAGTGTCAAACTGTCATGAATAACAACACGTTGTTTTTATTACAATAACACAAGACAAGATGGGTAACTCTTTTACTGTTTGTTGCGATGTTTTTTTAAGCATGTGTCCATGCGCAGTTTGTTACTTGTCAATTTCCGCGGCTTAATTGGAGTAGGGTCAAACTGTCATGCATAGCACCTCGTTGTTTTTAGCTTAATTGGAGTAGGGTCAAACTGTCATGCATACCACCTCGTTGTTTTTATTACAATTACACTAGACAGGATGGGTATCACTTATTGGACTGTTTGTTGCGATTTTGGTATATTGCACATTCGGAATATCCCGCTATATTGGAACTAAACATTGAATGTAAAAGACTCTATTATGACGTAGCGTTAATTTTACAAAACAATTGTTTTGTAAACCGTTTCAAACAAATACAAAATAAACACATTTTCAACATTTATTTCATTATAATAAAACTATCGATAGCAATAAGCGACCACTATCTTGAAGACCACCATGGTGTGAATGCCTGATGAAATCAATAATTAGCCGATAAATCGCTGATAAGGTGTCATAAACAACACTGGTACACACGATAAGTAGAATCGGATTGTTAATTGGAGGGCAATAAAGGGATTAGCGGTGTTAAGTGTTAGCGAAACAGAGCTTGAATAGCGAATTTTATTGGGAACCTATACACCTTACATCGTTTTTTACGAATGTCGGGACAAATCGTCTGATGGCGGGACGGCGGGACAAAGGGCCCAAAAGCGGGACTGTCCCGCCGAGATCGGGACGTATGGCATGTATGCCCGTAAACTTTCCTTTGTTTATCGACAGGCGCATCTATTAATAGCCTCATATCATGAATGACAAAACACCCGCGAAAAAGAACCACGTGACCAAATAGGACGCTAAACGCAAATACCATGCGACTACGACTTTAATTATGTAAGAACGCTCCGCAATTCCTCTGAAGCCGGGGCCTTGTGATTGCTTTTACATAAAGAATTGATCTCTAACTGAAGTAAGCAAAGGTAACGCAGCACCTAATTGACCCATTCCTTCTATGTGCGAAGGCAGATTGAATTTTACTAATGTATGGTTTGCCTATTATAACACACATTATAATGCGGTAAATATGCGACTAAAAGTAAAAAACACTATAATTAAACTTTTGTTTTTAATTAAGTTATTTAGAAACCAAAATTCCAAACCTTATTTCAAAACAGCAAGACTACATTTTTTAGAGAATATTCTTGTTATATTTAAATGTTTTTTAACAGTTTCAGCGATAATGAATCATTTTTATGTTGTCTATCGTATCCCTGTAATAATTGTTGAACTCGTGGTCAACGTGTTATTTATTGAGACCTGTGAATATAAACAAGCGTAACCTTATACTAGTGCGTAATTCTCACCCGGACTCCCCTTTGTTTATCGCCAGCCTCAGATTTATGAATGAGATGAGCGAAAATACTACGTCACGCAGACGCAGCAGAAAGTGGACTATTTTAATCATTCATAAACAATCTCCTCCGCGACACGTGCAATACGATCATTGTTTTTTTTAATTCTTTTCTATAAAACACCATTCGAAACTATTGCATTTAACACGATATTAATATAATGTTTCCATTTGTGAATAAACATAATTGGAGAACTCAAACCTCTTGCATAAATTATACAACTCTTTCTTCGCGCGTAGTGTAAGCGGGAATTGGGCTAATCATACCCAGGCCGTATCGACCTGAATTTTACATCAAGCACATTAGACGGTCGCTAAAGCGACCATCTAAAAACAAAGCGATGAAGGCACTGAAGTTGTTCGCTGTTGTATATTCTTAGACCCAAGTCAGTTTTCAAAATTATGTTATAGCTTTTTATATCGCAAGTTTGAAACGGACACAACCCATTCACATTTATAAAGAGTGTGTCTTAAAGCACAGGTCGATGTGTGTTTTTTTCTAATCATTAATAAAAAGGTAATTTAAGAATCATTTTGGGAAAACAGGACTTAATGCATATGCATTAATTTTCATTCCAGTACCAGAGACTGTCTTTAAACGAAAAACACCATACAATCAGAAAGAGTCGTCCTTGATTAGCTTGTGTGCATTGCACAGGCTAATCAGTGTGCACAGGCTAATATTATTATTTTGACATGCCCCGTCTTCCCTGAACGCAGCCAATATGTACATATTTCAATGATAAACACTAGACTGGCCAATGTCGTCTTACAAACTGTTAAACACTATTGATTAAATACACACTGCAGTGGTAGAGCAGACGCTTCTAGCATTCGTCGTCTGCATAATTTTACTGCAGGTAGTGAAGACAGGCAGAGGTTATCGTTCATAGCTTAGCAAATAACAGACTGACTTGCAGTTATCGTTCCTAGCGTAGTTAAAATCAAACTGGCTTGCAAAAGTGCGTCTCTACAAAAGTGTGAGCTAACGCTCATAGCTAACAACAAGCAGCCGCGCTCTTGGAAAATGTGGCTTAATGTATGTGCAGACATTGTCGTCCAATATTAGCATGTGCAATCCGCACACGCTAATCAGAGAAGACGCTTTCCGCTTTTATTGTAATTTTCGTTTAAATGAAGTCTCTTCTTAGCGATAATACAGTTTAGACGGAGAGTGTCGTCCCTGATTAGCCACGCTTAAATGGGATGGCATTTTATGAACATTCTAGAATCACAGTTTTCACAGTGCTCAATTTTAACAATGCAGCAACAGCATAATTCGTGCGCTATTGCCACAAAACAGCGGGGTAAATCATGACATAAAATACGCTATAAATGATATATTTTTACGTGGCGTATACATAATTTTGACAATCCATAATCTTATCAGAGATGTTTTCGGTTTTAAAATTAAAGCCTGAAACATTAGCCTAGAGTGCGACGGAGGTGTTGACTATCAGGACGAAGCGGTATTCGTCAGGGTCTAAACGGAACAGAGACTTCAGCGATATTCCCGCGGAATTTAGCTGCTGACCACTTCGTTGTGATCGTTTTTTATTTGCAGAGTCGCTTCCCGTATCAATGGCGGTGTAGACGTATAGGATCCGATTGAGCCTCGTTCTGGGAAAACTGGATTGTATACATTAACGTAAAGTGTCGTCCCAGATTGGCGTTAGCAGTCCGAATTGGTAAACAGAAGGTTTTATACATGTACGTTAAGTGTCGTCCCAGATTAGCGTTGGCAGTCCGCAAAGGGTAAACAGAAAGTTGTATACATGTACGCTAAGTGTCGTACCAGATTAGCGTTAGCAGCCCGCATTGGGTAAACAGAAGGTGTTACACATGTACGTAAAGTGTCGTACCAGATTAGCGTAAACAGTTCGCTTATGGTAAACATAAGGTTTTATGCGTGACGTAAAGTGTCGTCCCAGCTTAGCGTAAGCAGTCCGCATAGGGTAAACAGGAACGACACTTTCAGCCTAAGTTTGATTCTTCTTTAAAGGAGACTTTCCTCAAACTAACTATTCCATAAAAGCGAAAAGTGTCGTCCCTAATTATTAGGCCGTTCGGACATGCCTAAGCCCCGTTTCACAGAACGCGGCACAAGTGAGTACAAATGTGTGGTCCGTGCAAGCAGTCAAATGTACACGTTGAATCATTTCAACGATTCGTGTTCTACTCTTAAGTAATGGTAACATTGCTTCAAGTATAAAGAAAAACAACTATAATCAATTCAGGGCCACTTCGCGTTCAATTTACCGTTGGTTTTATATCAACATTAGTCGAATCGCTTTATCTCAACATCATGCAAACTTCGATTGTGTTTTCATGTAAACTGTTTAACAGTTTCTCAATTAATTTAAGTCTAAACCACAATACATTATAACAATTATAACAATAAATGATGCATAGCATGTATGAATGTAATGTAAATGATCTATGTGCATCAACCAAATAAATGCTCTTCCAAGTGGTGGGGGAACTATTGAGACGGCACTAATACACAGCCTAGCTCCTACAAACATATACGTGTTCGTATAAATCGTAGGTAAATTTAAGGTAAATTTAACTAGTTCTATCAAAACATCTTAGGGAATAATACAAATAAAACCCTGTATAAATTGACAAAGCATTTATAGATACACATGTATGGATATGCATCAACACAATTGTTTTGTTAACAACTGTACTAAAATTTAGAAGTGTTTTTTTCAGGTCACAGTATGTACTAAATATTTCATGTAATGCACAACATATATCCTCTTTAGAAATCGACACCATTTAATTGAAGACTTAATGTTCAATGTGGGCACTTGCCATAACTTGGTTTTCGAATATTTCTTTGTACTTGCGGTATGGCGTTTTAAACAAGAACACACACATTGTTTAAGATTATACAACACAAATTCCATAATTTTACCACATGAATGTGATATAATTAAAAACATATAACAGTTTATAACATATATATGAACATACCAAACATGAATATGAAATTTACTACACATATTTTTAAAGCATAATTTCTCTTACGTGTGAGAATCGGGGCGGATATTCACAGGTTGACGCGCTCGACTCTCAAGGAGCGACAATGCAAACGTCACAAACACTCTCGCTTAATCGTAGGTTTTAAATCCTATCTTTCTTTTGCTCTTTTTGTGATTAAATTTTATCTTTTTGTAAGCAAAATATCAGTCGTATCTTAAAATTTGTTGTGAGATGATAAGAGAGTTCACAGAAGTCGTGTACACATCCACGTCCAAACATCATGAATGAAATGAACAGGTCGTGTTGTATCGATGTGACAACAGAACAAATTGCCAGATCTTGATGCCAAGCGCCCTTACAATTACGGAGCAGCCACACAATACAGTGTTTCCAGAAGATAACGAAGTACCGTACAGATCTTTTTTTCAGAGTTTGTTTCTTTGTCTTAGATGAAAAAAAAATTATGTTCTTGAGTATGTCATACGACGGAATAATGTCTGAATATTTGAGGCATATTTAAGCGGCGCCGTATTGAAACCTTCCGTCATCTTACAAACGGCTGCACAAATAATATAAGCATTATTCCCTCAATTAAATGATACGATTTCTAACAATAAACGGGTTATTTAAACACATTGTCGCATTATGGTAGAAAAAAAAGCATTGTGCTGATATTTTGTTCGATATTTGATGCAATAATTAGCTACGTACTCAAATTTACATTTGTATTTAATGAAATTCAAAGGCCAGGCAGCATCATTAACACGTTAATCCAAAGACAGAACATGTTGCGAACGGACACCTTAACTGTCGTAACTTTGGAATTGACCGATTGAAATACATGTAACTGGAAAAAATTAAGGTGAACGATCAGTCAATGTTCTCATCGACGAACTACACATAAATTATCAGGATCATCCGGATTAATTTGAGGTCGATTACGTTCAATCGATTAAATGATCGTCAAAAATGAAATGAAAAAACAACAGCAAAGAGCGGCGGCATGCCTACTGAAACGTGTTTGTCCGTTCTGATTAAAGTTGCGAAATAGGTCGACAACAGTAATTAAATTTGCGTTATTTTTTAAGCTTTTCTCTAAATATTCCTTTATTTTTGAAATTATATAAACCAGAGTACAAATTTTATTTTCGCTAGGAAGCGAAATGGTTACCAACAAATACAAATACACAACTAAAAAAATTCTGAGAAATTTCATCAGAATTGGACCAGTAGTTTACGAGATGTTTAAAGGAAAAGTTAACGCACGGACGCACGCACGACGGACACAGGACCATGACATAAGCCCCTCTGGCCTTTTCCCATTGGAGCAAAAAAAAAATTAAATTAAACAAAAACACAGACACAGTCGTTATCCCTACCTGGGCTTGAACCCCTTACCTTTGGATTAAAACAGACTGTCACTGTAAGAGCTTGTTCATCCAAATTTGTACAGAAAATCAAATATTGTATTCATAACATAAACAAACAGAAGCCCTTTAAATAATCCAAATGCTTTGCCGTGTTAGTCTTTCTTGTTTTATCAATTTATTATTATTATTTCTCATACACGCATATGTTTGTTCATTATGATCATGTGTCTATTGTGTTATTTCGCTATCTGATTTACAGTGTTCTTTTAAACATGTTTCAACCTATACCACAAAGTTATTAAAGTCCCTTTAAATACAAAATCGCTATACATGAAGTTCGCTGAGCCTATATTCAACATTATTAAGCCCATTATTTCACCCGGAAGTGATCATATGGTCGTATACAAACTGCCAGTCAATACAGATGTTGTGTTGTAAGAAGTCAGTTCTACATATTATGCTTATCTTTCTGCAACTGGTGTCAATGTTTTGCTATCATAAGTCTCCTCAAAGTTATATCTGACGGCTTTACGTGAGATTATAAGATTTTGCATGTGTGATTTGTCAATGCAAAATACAAATTGGTGCAGTCTGAAACACAGGCCATGTTCATTTTAAGTGGCTTATTAAAATGTATTAAATTTAGAACATAATTAGTTTGTGTGCTTACACTTGAAAATAAATAAGGATGTTATGTATTTGCGGGTAGTTTTCGGGTCATATACAAATAGCATAAAACCGTGTTAAAAAATGTATAATACAGCCTTAACAGACCTATTTGTTGAACAATAATAATCCTTGTAATTAGATTTGTTTTTTAAATATTCGTAAGTTGTGGTAGCTGCCTTCTTTATTTTCAACGTTGTTAACTTATTAAGTTTTACCTGTATAGCAAGTGTACTATAGACAGTATTAAAACAAATATTAATAGAATTGAATGAGTATAGTTTTAAGCACGTTCCCACTGATTAACATATTCGATTAATAACCATTATTAAGCGAGTTATTTCACCAATAGTACAATAAAAAGCATAAAGCTTACATCTTGACATGACAGTGTTTTCCCATACATTGCTCATTAGTTTACTGTTATGTTTTACACAAAGTTACATTAATAAACTTAAAAACAATGGAAATCCCACATGATTGATATAGACATTTCAAAGACCATGTTTTAATTTTAATTATGTAAATGGTTCATGGTATGTCGTTGGTATTGCCCTGTGTTGTATAGGCAATTAGTCGCTTGTCTTAGGTAGGTGATAAGCGGGTGTAAGTACTGTTTTTTTTTCGGATACCGCCTCCGGAGTTTCATTATTCCTATGGAGATTTTACATTTTGTATTGTTGTCAATAATTGATATGGTAAATTATGCATGAGATAAAAGTGTGCTGGAGGACTAACGGACGGAATGACAGTCAAAATAAAACAAAATGAGCTCCCCAGGTTCAATAGAGGAAAGTTATATATAAGTGACAAGGCAATTATTCGGGATTTAATTGGCAAAACAGGTCGTTTATTGAGAGTTCAACATCAAACTTAGATCGGGAAATACATATCATCAACATAAACATATTTAATTATTTACATACAACTTGTATATATAGAAATGTTGGACAAAAACAACATAATCAGTATAATGATGTTTGTCTTATAAAACACAATTGAATATGCAAGATTATAAACAATATAAAACTCAGTGAGCCACAACATATAAACATGTTAAAATAAATGCAACAGATGTACGGTTACATATGTACGGTTACAGTTAAGATACTATTTTAACTTTTAATATTGAAATCCTCTTAACAGTTATCTCACGATGTTGAAGCTATTTACACAATTCAGACAGGGATATACAATCCTGAAATAATTTAGAAAGACCCTGGTCAATATGAGGTACACAATCGATTGCATGGGGCCTACAGATACTTTCCATAGAGATATTATATTTGCTTTTTCAAAATGCTTATTTGGAGAAGATGAACATATAAAGACATGATTTTAAAATTGCATTTCATTCTGTATTTCAAATAAAGACAATACTTATATTGTTACAAAATACTTATATTTGTGTTTGGTAATTAACACATACAAGTTAACTAAGATTGTGTTTTTTTCTATGTAACAATTTGATCAACATTTGTCACACAATCTACACACATCAAGCTATGTTTAGCTATTCAACAACGGAACACACATGTTTCATGCATTCAATAAAAGTAAAATAATAACACCCCCAAGTTTAAGGAAATCTGGTCTTAAAACATTTGCTGAACTTAAACAGTGGGATATTTACAAACAAGAGATGTGTTCGTCAGAAACACAGTATGCCCCCTATTGCGCCGCTTTGATTTTTTTTTTACCTTTGACATTGAAGGATGACCTTGACCTTGAACGTCCACCACTCAAAATGTGCAGCTTCATGAGGACGCCGCTTTGAATTTTTTTTTACTTTTGACCTTGAAGGATGACCTTGACGGTTGGCCTTGACCTTGAACTCACACCACTCACAATGTGCAGCTTCATGAGAACGCCGCTTTGGATTATTTTTTTGACCTTTGACCTTGAAGGATGACCTTGCCTAAAGACCTTGACCTTGAACCACTCACAATGTGCAGCTTCATAGGAACGCCACTTTGATTATTTTTTTTGACCTTTGACCTTCATGGATGACCTTGACCTTTTACCACTCAAAAGGTGTAGCTCCATGAGATACACATGGCTGCCAAATATCAAGTTGCTATCTTCAATATTGAACAAGTTATGGCCAATGTTAAAGTTTTGGACGGACGGACAGACGCAATAAATTTGACATTTGACTTTGAAGGATGACCTTGACCATCACCTTTCACCACTCAATATGTGCAGCTTCATGAGATGCACATGCATGCCAAATATCAAGTTGCTATCTTCAATATTCAAAAAGTTATGGCCAATGTTTAAGTTTTTTTCGGACAAAAGGACAGACTGACATACTGACGGACAGTTCAACTGCTATATGCCACCCTACCAGGAGCATAAAAATGACCCTAATGAAGGCACTGCACTGACAGCAAGTGTGGGATGGTCAACGTGAAAGGTCAAATGCGCTGTTACAAAACTAAATGAAATGTAAATTTTTTTTATCAGCGTATACACGCACATATATTTATTTAAGTGTTTATTCCAAAAAATCCTTTTAGACTTTAATGTATTTACGTGTTATGTTGAGATGTAAACACAATTATTAATTTACAAAGCAGACATCTTTATTTTTTAAGCAAATAATATTGCTCTCTATTATTACAAATAGAGACAATTGCAATTTTATACAATTGTTAGCATATGACAACACTTTCCCTTACTGTGTAATTGACTATTTTTTTCTGGTACTGTGCATTATTTTAACAGTTTAATATATATATGAGCATTCACACAGGAAATGTTTTTTTACAAAGGTTTTTACAAACTAAGGTAAACAGTTAGTTTATATTATACAAATGGCAACAATACAAGAATAATTTACATTTAAAATACAATTGTTCTACAGTTGCTTTATGTATAAATGGCAAAATATACCTACAGAATATATACAGTGATCAATAAATCTTGATTAAGTTACTCACTTATTAAAGAGGATACGCATAATAAACTATTGTGTCCAAAAACAAAGTTTAACAATTGTGAGCATACACATCTATGATCTAACAACACAAAGTAACAATAATAAGTTTTGACAATTTTCATAAAACTCTTTATTTGTTTTTTTGTTTTTTTATAATACTCAGTTTCATTAAAAGCTTTCCCAAACACGCAATAGTCATACTATATTAACAATATCCATTGAAATCAACAAAGTGGTATTTACAGAATCAATAATTTTAGTTAGATTAAATAATTTTTCCCAGAATGCATTATTATTCCAATGAAATAGTATGCTACTAAACAAGATTCATGATCGAATACCGACCCAAATCAGCAAATTGACTAGTATTGTTTTCGGAAGGATTAAAAGACAGAAAAAGCTGAAGCGTAAAAGTTATAAACCTTCGTGAACAATTCATTAAATTAGCTTATCTATATTACGGGTAAAAACAGACAACTGAAACATATCTTATAATATGAAAATACTCCTTTTTTTTCAATTTTGTCAAAGTTACCAGCATCATTTAAACAGACTTGACAATCTTAGAATATCTTTGATAAAATTGTTTTTCCCATACATTTACCATTATAAGGATCAAAATATGTAGTGAAAAATTCATTATACAGACAAAGACATTGGATATAAATGCAATATGTGTGCCTTAAAAAAAAAATTAACATGCTATTTTTAACCAGAACTTTCAACATAAAGAGACTGACAGCATCATAATTCCCATGAAACATTGGTCAAATAAAAAATAAAATGTAAAATATTGTTTTTCTTTGAAAACAACTTGGCTGTTACACATACAAAATGTGGCTGTTGACATGACTTTCTGGCTTTCCACTTGAATTGTTGTGATGTGTCATTTCGAACTGAACAAGGTCATTCATTTTCACCCGTCATTAAATTCAAAGAGTCAGAGTAAGTGCTGAACAAACCAGGAGGTACGTAAAGACTAGCACATCTAAAAAAGTATTTATCTATGGACTTCTTAGGTTTGACTGGGGTCAATATGGTAACAACTGCTGCAACAGGCTGTGTTTCTGATTGAATGGTTTGATTTCATCAAATGGCATCTGAAAACAAGAAATACTTGTTACTGTAAACGCCAGTATTTCATTTTATTTTTGATACCGATGAAAAAAAACAAGAACAAGCACATGACTTGGTATTTCAAGGTTTTACAACTAATCTGATTTGAATCCATAGAGGAAATGAAGGTCCTGAGACTATTTATAAAATAATAATTGATAATACATATTTATATTGAAGTATGACCATTTTATTACCAAACAATTTGGATTAAGATTTGATGAAGATACATTTTGCCATTGGACTCAAATATCTTTTGAGAAGTAGTAAAAAGGGTTTGCCACCATGCACCCACATTTTACTTTAGTCTCAAAATTCCACTTATGTAAAAGAAAAAGAACCAAAATACAAAAGAAGGCAAGTTCACAGTTTTGCAAATATCTTGTTTTAATCAAACTAGAAGCAATACTTTTTGAGTTTAGACTTGACATACAAATTCAACAACTGGATGCACGTATGGACGGACACAGGTAAATCTACATGAATCTACACATCTGTGGACTTGGGGGCATGCTAAAAACATTCACACGACTTGAATACTCACCTGAGGTTCGCTCTGCATGATCTTTGCAGACCGAGGGTCCTGCACCATGGATATACCAGAATCTTGAGATGATGAGTGCCACTGGTTCATGTGCTGTTATGATGTTCAAAGACGGAGGGTTCCACACCATAGAGATGCCAGTAACTCGAGATGATGACTGTTGCTGGTGCAAATGCTTCAAAAAAAGCTCAAGGCTTTGATACCCGGGATTCTGCAATTAAGCATGTCATGTGTCAATTAAGACAACTATTTTCAAGAATTAACTAGCATTTCATAAAAATTATCAAGTATCAAAATGCGGGTTCAACCCTGGCAACACAATACTCTCTCAAGAAGATATTAACTTTAAAAAAACTTGAGCTTTGGCACAGACGTGACGAACTCTCCCACCTGAAGAGCGGATGAAAATAACTTGAAATAGGGAACACCATGCTGAATGTGTAAAACGCACCCATGACCCCGTGACCTAGTTTTTCGCACGGCATGGCCCATGTTCGAACATGACCTAGAGATCATCTAAATAAAACTTCTGCCCAAGTTTTTTGAAGAGGGGATGATAAGTGCTTGAAATGGAGAGCGGAGACCAAACTGAAAGTGTAAAACGCATTAAGTGACCCCATGACCTAGTTTTTGGACCAGCATGGTCCATGTTCGATCATGGCCTAGAGATTATCTATATAAAAAGCCTGACCAAGTGTGGTGAAGAGCGGATGATAAGTAATCGAAATAGAGAGCGGACACCAAACTGAATGTGTAAAACGCACTAAGTGACCCCGTGACCTTGTTTTTTGCCCTCATGGCCCATGTTCAAACTTGGCCTAGAGATCATCTAGATACAACTTTTGACCAAGTTTGGTGAAGATTGGATGACAACAACTTGTATTAGAGAGCGGACACTTAATACGGACAGAGCGACAAACAGACCGACAAGTACACTCCTGTATACCCCCCTAAACTAAAAGGTACGAACAGCACTGATCCCTCTTTGTAATTCAATGTTAGTTTAAGAACCATATTTACAGTTCATATGGAACATGATTTTGTAAAGAGTGAAAGAGTCAGATATGTTGGTACCTGCTGAGAAATTGTTTGCTGTTGTTGTTGTTGTGGTTTTGAGTTTAATATAACTCTAGATGTTAAATTTTAAATGCAAATTTGAGGGTTTAGCTTTGAACTTGTGCACTGTCTTCACATTTCTTTATAAGATAAAGTAGTTTGTGGCTGAACCCTTAAACTTAGATTAGATAAACTGGTCAATTTATTGAAGAGCAGAGACCCCAGTTTGTATTGGGTTTTACCTATAGGGTATTTGTGAAAACTTTATTGCATCAAAAGGTTTAGGCTATTACAACAGGGTCTCCTGAATGCTTTGCCACAGTGGCCAGTTTTGCAATGGCAAGGTGACTTACCTATTGATATGCAGGGTTTGATAATGTGAACATCGCTCACTGGGCTTGAACTTGTGAGTATAAGGCCTCTGTGAACAGATAGAAAAACCTAAGGGCATCCCAGAAATGTGTCCCTGTAAACCAAATAATTCAATGCATTCTGAAATGGCATCAGTTATAATAGAAGTCAATCAATGTTGTTTGAGTGAAAACAATATTAAAGAAATAAAGTATGTTTGAAGGATCTTGATACAAATGGGCTTTAAACTAAACACTTGATACAAACATAGCCTTCTATATATTGTACACTTGATACAAACATTTTGTGTCCCTCTGGAACTAATATTTATTATTATAATAAGTTATGTGCAACACTAGAAAGGTGGGACGGACATAAGGATGAAAGTAAGTACGGGTAGAATTGCAGACAAGTACACATGTGTACGCCTCCCCCCACTGAGCCCTTTCAAGGCAATACAAATGGCGGCT
This sequence comes from Dreissena polymorpha, assembly GCF_020536995.1. Classification (NCBI taxonomy): domain Eukaryota; kingdom Metazoa; phylum Mollusca; class Bivalvia; order Myida; family Dreissenidae; genus Dreissena; species Dreissena polymorpha. The sequence goes on along the minus strand of NC_068356.1, from coordinate 22,815,725 downwards.
ATTATAAATATTTAACACTTACATAAATGATTTGTTTAAGTTAGCAGCCAGGATAGAGTTTTATCAATATTTAACACAAACTGTTTGAATTAAAATTTGGAGTGAAACACTGCACGTTATAAATAGTTAATTACATGTACATTACCAACCTACATGTACCTTTTTGACAAGGTAAACTTGGCCCCTGGCCAAGAAAGTATGGAGCCCCAGGTTCAGAGTGGCTCCACCCTGCGGGTAGGTATAGTTGAGCATTTGCCCCAAGGTCCTGGGCCAGGAAGTGTCACTGGGCGTCTGGGACCAGCTGACCATACAGCCTGTTGTTCAGCTAGGTACGGATCTATGATTGCATAGGTTCCTGTAGGAACAGGCTCTTAAAACAAAATCCAAGAATTTAAATAAACGTTGAAAATAAATGACGAAAAGACTTTTAAAATGAGCTGAAGGCTTTTACATAATTATTTTACTCTCATTCTGGGAAAATAGGGCTTAATGTATGTGCAGTCTGCACAGGCTAATCTGAGATGACACTTTAATAGGACTTTATGTATGTGCAGTCTGCACAGGCTAATCTGGGATGACACTTTAATAGGACTTTATGTATGTGCAGTCTGCACAGGCTAATCTGAGATGACACTTTAATAGGACTTTATGTATGTGCAGTCTGCACAGGCTAATCTGAGATGACACTTTAATAAGACTATGACACTTTAATAGGACTTTATGTATGTGCAGTCTGCACAGGCTAATCTGGGATGACACTTTAAGCACATACATGAAGCCCCATATCCCAGAACACCCCTAAGATACTACTTATTTTTCTTGTTGCTGCTGCTGTGACTGGGCCATGGACAGAGATGGAGCGAGTCCTGACGCCGAAGTCGCCACCCCAAACCCGAGAATTGCCAACAACAACTGTTGTTGAATGGCATCAATCGCAAACTGCTCTCCAGGCCTAAGGTTCACATTATTCGAGAACAACATAATGAGGTCAGTCACATTAACGGACGTGTCACGCAATGCCTGCTCTACCTGTTGGATCAGATCGTTTCAGTTTGAGCGACTTGTCCGGCCTAATTTGTCGACGCCCATCATCCAATTGTTGCTAAGCGACATCGATGCTGAGACGGAAGTCGAACTCACCAAGGCTCTGTTGGAAGTGTTGATGAAGCCAACATGGGAGGAGATATTGATAGGAGGCTTGGTAGTCTGACGCAAGATGTCTTCGTGCTGAATTTCTTAATTAAGTAGAATCAATTTTTACGCGCACCAACTTGAAATTGGAATTTTTGGTTTTGTAGCAAGGTGTTATACATGTGTTGTGTATTTATTTTTTGTAAATCAAAAACAGGCATAACTTGAGCAATTTAGAATGTGAAATTGTACACCTTTAATTGTGTGACTATAGAACTTTAAATGTGAGGCTACATAATTTTAAATGTGATACTCAGCAACTTAAAATGTGAGACAACACAACTATAAATGTTACAATCTACATATTTAAGTGTGAGTCTGCACACCTTTAAATGTGACAGTATATGAATTATACCTAAGACTTAACAACTTTAAATGTGAGACAATACAACTGTATGGCATTTAATAAGAAACAATAGATGTGAGTTCAAAATAGAAATTAAACTTAGTGAAATAAGCAAACTAGAGCTTTGTCACAGATGTGACGAATACCCCCACAAGCCCCGTTGATACATAATATTTTGCATGTCGTCTTCACAAAAACAGCGGGCACCATGCTCAATTTTTAAAATGCACTAAGTGACCCCTTGACCTAGTTTTTCACCCAGAAAGGCCCATGTTCTAACTTGGCCTTAAGATCATCTCCATAAAACTTCAGACCAAGTTTGGTGAAGATCGGATGTAAACTACTTGAATTAGAGAGCGGACAACATGGTGAATGTTAAAAATGCACAAAGTGACCCGGTGACCTAGTTTTTAAGGCCCGGAATGGCCCATGTTCAAACTTGTCCTAGAGATCATTTAGAAAAAACTTGTGACCAAGTTTGGTGAGGATTGGATGAAAACTACTTGAATAAGAGAGCGGACAACATGCAGAATGTTAAAAACGCACCAAGTGACCCCGTGCCCTAGTTTTTAACCCCACAAGGCCCATGTTCGAACTTGGCCTAGACATCATGTAGATACAACTTCTGACCAAGTTTAATGAAGATCGGATGAAAACTATTTGAATTAGAGAGCGGACACTTAATACGGACCGACAGACAGGCCGAAAGACCGACAGACAAGTTCACTCCTATATTCCCCCCTAAACTTCGCCTGTTATTCTGATAAAAAACTTTTATATGTGCTATAACTAGGGACTAGCTTTGTGCAGAGTTTATTTTAACCATTTTTGGATTGGGACAATTCGTAAAAAATCATAGTGTTTTGATTTTAATTGGGAAAATGGTTGTAGATTTTGCTAAACATAATTTAAAAAAATAGAATAAGTGCTATCAAGATAATTGCACAAAGGTTCAACTTATAGAGCTGCATAAGGAAACAAACTCAATTTGTAACCTATTAAAACATTGTTTGGGGTCAAATCTTGAATTGAGAACTTTAGCCAGTAATTATGGAAAAAATAAACTGTTTAAGATTAGGAATGGGACTCAATTTTGGCCCCAATTTCGACAAAATGAATAACACTGTATGATCTTACCTGAAGCTCAAGAAGCTGAGCTGATATGCTGGCCTCGGGATATTGCCAAAGGCTGAATTTGAGTTCTGATTAATTCAATGTTGCAACCTATCAAAACATTATTTTTCTTCCAGGAAACCATGAATTGAGAACTTAAGCCAGTAATCATGGATATAGACTTTTTGAGATGATAATTGGGCTGAATTTCGGCCCCTATTTCAACAAAATAATTAACACGTAAGGTCTCACCTGAAGCTCAAGAAGCTGATATGACATGCTGGCCTTGCTGATATTGATAAGAGCCGAGTTTGAGTTCTGCTTTCTTCAGGTTGAGAGTCGAAGGGCGTACTGGACCACACAACAAAACTGCTGTTATTTTTCAAAGCCTTCTCTTGCATCAATTCAATGCGAGGCCTTTTAGGCTTGGAGTGCTAAGTCCTCATACCAAAACCAGACATGTTCACTTTAAGCACCTTGTTCACAATAGTGGGCGTAATTCGGGCTGTGGCACACCCCATGGATGTATGGATCTCTTAGTGTTTACAACAAGGTCTTTACTGCCTTTCTGTGTCATCATGGATGTATTGTGCTCTGGGTGTTTACAACCAAGTCTTTACTGTCTTTCTGTGTCAGCATGGATTTATCGTGCTCTGGGTGTTCACAGCATAGTCATGACTGCCTTTCTGTTTCCGCATGGATGTATTGTGCTCTGTGTTCACAGCCAAGTAATTACTGCCTTTCTGTGTCAGCATGGGTGTATCGTGTTCTGTGTTCACAACCAAGTCATTACTGCCTTTCTGAGTCAACATTGATGTATTGTGCTCTGGGTGTTTAAAACCAAGTCATTACTGCCTTTCTGTGTCAGCATGGATGTATTGTGCTCTGGGTGTTCACAGCGTAGTCATTACTGCCTTTCTGTGTCAGCATGGATTTATCTTGCTCTGGGAGTTCACAGCATAATCATTACTGCCTTTCTGTGTCAGCATGGATATATCTTGCTCTGGGTGTTCACAGCATAGTCATTACTTCCTTTCTGTGTCAGCATGGATGTAGCGTGCTCTGGGTGTTCACAGCATAGTCATTACTGCCTTTCTGTGTCAGCATGGATGTATTGTGCTCTGGGTGTTTACATCATAGTCATTACTTCCTTTCTGTGTCAGCATGGATGTAGCTTGCTCTGGGTGTTCACAGCATAGTCATTACTGCCTTTTTGTGTCAGCATGGATATATCTTGCTCTGGGTGTTCACAGCATAGTCATTACTTCCTTTCTGTGTCAGCATGGATATATCTTGCTCTGGGTGTTCACAGCATAGTCATTACTGCCTTTCTGTGTCAGCATGGATGTAGCATGCTCTGGGTATTCACAACCAAGTCATTACTGCATTTCTTTGTCAGCAAGGATGTAGCGTGCTCTGGGTTTTCACCACCAAGTCATTACTGCCTTTTTGTGTCAGCATGGATGTATCGTGCTCTGGGTATTCACAACCAAGTCATTACTGCCTTTCTTTGTCGGTAACATTGCCAAAAGTCCGTTCTATTATGATATTTTGGCCGCTGAGAGGACAATCTGGGGCAGTCCGTAACCCTATTGTCGTCCAAACTATCAACAGCAGAAGCATCCCACTAGGAAAGCTTACGCTTTTATTGTTCCTTGATTTTCTCCCGTCCAATTTCTGTTTGTCCCATAAAGATTGGAACAAGTTATTGAACTTTTTATTCTTCAGGATATTTGTTGTGATGTCCAACAGCAACAACTGACTGTTAGCGTTACCATAACTACAGCTATAACTTTTCGTGCTTGTAAAACTCGTCCCTCTCAGGCCCACGCGGAACTCTAGCTTAACAGAACTACCCAGGCTAATGTGTGGACAACTTGACGTGGGCATTGTGTTTGTTCAGACCAGAATCATGCTCAGAATTTTCTGCAGAACGGAGTTATTCAACGATGCTGACTTTTTGAGTCAGGAGGTCAAGGGGGAGGAGTTAGAAGTCAGGGTAGGGGAAGGGTCGTTCTGGACTGGGGCTCCTGCAGGCGGGACTCGTGCGGTTGCTGGGCCAACTCGATATCAATGCTGGTGCTCTGCTGAAAACAACAACAACACAGTGGGTGATAGGAACTTGTAACAAATTAAATTATTATCTATATCTATAACAAACTATGCCTCTTGACAGGTTGTGAAGGTTTTCAACAACATGAATTTCTAATCTGGCATTTTATTGGTTCCTTGTTTTTAATAGCATAAAAATAAATACAATTAAGTCATTTTGTATTAAAACAAGAAAAGTGTTGGCTAATGCTATACTTATCTGTACATTTATATCTATTATCTTTACTCCATTTTCAGAGATGTATTTTCATAAGCCAATATGCGGATCACTAATGTCAGAAAGTGTCGTCCCAGATAAGCATGTGAAATTCACATAAGCTAATAAGGGAGGGTACTTTCTGACTAGACTGGATTTTCATAAAGAGGATTATTTGTTCAATGAAAAATACCTTTAAGAGGAAAGTGTAGTCCATGATTAGCCTGTGTGGACTGCACAGGCTAATCTGTGACAACAATTTAAGCACATGCATAAGGCCCCATTTTTCCACATCACAGCTTATTTATCTATTAGCCAATTTTTTGCTGCATAACAAAAAGAAGGAAAACCATCTGGTTAAACATTTAATATTTTTTTATTGTACTTATTCTATTAATCAGGTCTACGCTGCTGACCAAGGCCTTCTTTCCAGACGCTAGGCATAAATGGGTTAATAGTACTTGTAAATTTAACTTAAATGGGAAATTTGTTAGCTTTTGGGGTAATACCGTGAATTCTTTTTCTCAGCAAAGTAAGAAAATAGATATGTTTACGAGCACCTGCGGAAACATGTAAACTTCCTCACTCCACTGAAAACAATAATTGACTGTCTTACCCCAAAAGCAAACAAATGTTCCTTTTTGAATATTCGCAATAATGGCATCAGTTATATCAGAAGTCAATCAATGTTGTTTGATTAAAAATATATTTAAGAAAAAAGTATGTTTGATGGATCTTCATACAAATGAGATATAAACTAAACACTTGATACAAACATTATATGTCCCTTTGGGACTTAAATAAGGATGAAAGGAAGGACAGGGAAAATTACAGACAAGGACAAATTTGTATGCTTCCACTCCCATCAAGCCCTTTCAAGGCAATACAAATGGCAGCTATTATAAATAGTTTACAATTACATAAATGATTTGTTTTAGTTAGCAGTATGAATAGAGTTTTATTAATATTAAACACACACAAACTATTTTTATTGACATTTGGAGTAAAACACTACAAATTATACATGGTAAATTAAATTACCAACGCACCTTATTGACGAGGTAGTCTTGGCCCCTGGCCAAGAAAGTATGGAGCCCCGGATTCAGAGTGGCTTCATCCTGTGGGTAGTACTATTTGAACATTTGTCCAAAGGTCCTGGACCAGGAGGAACAGGCTCTTAAAACAAAATGCAGGAATTAAATTAAATATTGAAAATAAATGAAGAAAACAATTTTTAAATGTGCTGAATGCATTTAAATATTTTTTTACTCAAATTAAAGAGAATTCAACAATTCGATTTAAGCAGATATTTTAATTATGCAAGGAGAAACTTTTGGTTCAGGGTTTGAATTTTGGCCCAAAAATAGACAAAACTATGTTCTGACCTTCTATGACTAAAATTGATATCAGATCAACTTTTATTTATTATTTATTTTCCAAGTTTGATCAATTTAAAAACGAATAATTCACATTTGATGTTAGGAGCTTTTCTTCAATCAGGCAGAAAAAGGACTGATGTTAAGTGAACTATATGAGCCTCATTCTTGGAAAATAGGACATGATGTATGTGCAGCCTGCACAGGCTAACCTGGGATGACACTTTAATAGGACTTAATGTATGTGCAGTCTGCAAAGGCTAATCTGGGATGACACTTTAATAGGGCTTAATGTATGTGCAATCTGCACAGGATATTCTGGGATGACACTTTAATAGGACTTGATGTATGTGCAATCTGCACAGGATATTCTGGGATGACACCTTAATAGGACTTAATATATGAGCAATCTGCACAGGATATTCTGGGGATGACACTTTAAGCACATACATGAAGCCCCGTACACCAGAGCACCGCTCAGATACTACTTGTTGTTCTTATTGCTGCTGCTGCTGCTTTGACCAGGCCATAGACAGAGATGGAGCGAGTCCCGACGCCAAAGTTGCCACCTCAAACCTGGGTATTCTCAACAACAACTGTTGTTAAATGGCGTCAATCCCATACTGGCATAAGGTTAACATTATTCGAGAGCAACTTATCGAGGTCAGTCGCAATAAGGGACAAGTCACGCAACACCTGCTCTATCTGTTGGATCAGATTGTTTCTGTGTAAGCGACTCGTCTAGAACAATTTGTCGATTCCCAGCATTGAATTGTTGCTAAGCAACATCGATGCTGGGATGGAAGTCGAACTCGTCAAGGCTCCGCTGTAAGAAGTGTTGATGAAGCCAACATGGGAGAAGATGTTTGGAGGCTTGCTACTCTGACACAAGACGTTTTTGTGCTGAATTACTTAAGCGAAGGGGTCAGGATTGTCATCGACTTTCACTTCAACGATGTTTTTATCTTGGCGGCTTATAGTGTTTGCTGAAAAGAAAATAGAAAGTAAACTAAAACCCGATTGGTTTAGACTTAGTGACAAATAAATTTGCCCTGCAACAAAATACTTAACACACCTGCTCTTCAATGCCAAACGTTGCGTCTATAATTGATATTTAGAATATTGCAATTATTGTTTTACCAATAAGAACTCAGAATAGCGTTGTATCAATATGTTATGCCCAAAAAACTTAATATTAAAATTTTTGGGTTTAAAACCACGAAAAATACATAGTAAAGTACAGTTCATAGCAATGTGTAATTCTTTTTTTAACAAGAGATGTGTTTGTCAGAAACACAATGCCCCTACTGCGCTGCTTTGATTATATATTTTTGTTTTTGATTATAACCCTTTACAAATACTACTTCCCTTGTAAAAATGATCTGTACCTGCCAAATGCTAAATATAAATTATCTCCCTATTAAGTGTGTTACTTCAATTGGATTTGTTTTTACCTTTAATCTTGAAGGATGACTTTGACTTTTCACCACTTAAATTTTGCAACTCTATAAGATACACTTGCATGCCAAATATCAAATTGCGATTTTTATTACTGCAAAAGTTATGGCCTATGTTAAAGTTTTCAGATGGACGGACTGCCATACAGTTTAACTGCTATTTTGCCACCCTACCGGGGGCATAAAAATAAATAAAAAAAATAGGCATGACTTCAGTAATTTTAAGTGCAAGACTGTCCCCCTTAATAGTTTTGACTAAAACAATGTGAGAATTAACAACTTAAAATGTATGACTATATAATTTTAAATGTGATTCTCTGCAACTTTAACTGTAAAACAATACAACTTTAACATGTCACTAAACAACTTAAAATATAAGACTGTACACATTTAAATGTGCATAACTTATTACGCAAGACTAAACAACTTTAAAGGATAGACAATACAACAAATCATAAGACACGATACTGTAAGTATATGAGTACTTGATCACACATGTTTTACCTATGGATTAGACAGAAATGCAAAAACAGATGAAAGTCTATGGTGAATTAAGTATATGATACTCTGTCTTGCTACCAGGGGCCGTTATACTAGTAATTATAGCCTATTCTGGTTAAATCTATTATATGTACGTGATATTGAATCGATACTAGTTGATGTCTACATTTTATGCCATTGTTTTTGTAAGACAGACCTTAGATGTAAACTTTAGTCACTGGCGTTGAAAGTGTGTGCATAAGGATATGAAAGCAGTGCATAATAGTGATTTTGTCTTTGCAAACATCAGGTTTCTAATTTAAATAAAAATCTTAATCAGTTATACGTGAACACAAATATTTAACAATTTATAATTTTTGATGTGTATTTTAATTGTACTAAGTTTCAACTTATAGGGCTTAATAAGGCAAGTATCTCATTGTTGCAACCTATCAAACACTTTTTTTGGCAAATATTGCATAGTAAATTTTAACCAGTAAATATTTATAAAAAACTTTTTGAGGAATGGGGCTGAATTTAGGCCCAATCTTTGACACAATTAATAACACTGTACGGTCTCACCTGAAGCTCAGAAGCTGAGCTGATATGCTGGCCACGTGGATATTGTTAAGGGCCGAGTTTGAGTTCTGATTAACTTCAGGTTGAGAGTCGAAGAGCTACTGGACCATACAACAAAACTGAGGTCATGTTTTCAAGCCTTCTTTAGTCTCAATTCAATGCAATGCCCTTTTGGCTCGGAGTGCAAAGTGCTCGTAACAAAACCGGATGTGTTTACTTTTAGCAACTTGTTTTCAATAATGGGCGGAATTCGCGTCTGAGGCGCACCACATAAATAAATTGTGCGCTGAGGACAGTCCGTAACGCTACTACTGTCCTAACTATTTACAGCAGAAACACTTCTGAATGAATCGTTTCGATTGTTCCTTGATTTGCTCTCGTTCCTTGCTGAATATATAGATGTCTCATGGTTCAAACAGAAATCTCAAACCTAAATTCAAGCACTTTTCAAGGACTTTCCAAGACCAAATATTCATTTTCAAGTCCGTAAACTGTACGTTAGTTTCCTTTAAATAAAATGCCTTTTCCATTTGCTTGGATTGGTCTTTCTTGTTTAAACTTTCATCAAAAGACACTGAGTACTGAGACACTGAGTACTGAGACACTGAGTACTGTCCACTAATTAAGTTATAGAACTATCAAGTACAGTTTTGAAATGTTCAGCTAGCCCCAAAACAACCACATAATTATGCTTTGCTATGGTACTGTCATGGAACACAACCTGAAAAAACTTTGTAATGTTTTTATTGGAGTTAAAGGATGGTTGTGTGCAAACGGTATAAATACCCAAAATACTTTCGCGTTCAACATATCATTTTTTTAAACGAATTTGTCTATGGATGTCTGCGAGTTTGATACTACAGCTGAAAGTTGCGAAGGTCCTGGAATTTGAATCTTCTATCTGCACACTCTCTGCATGTGGCTGTGCCTTCCTGGTTCGACACAGATGGGCTGTTGTTTTTTAAGTCTGTTTTAGATTTAACAGTTTTAACAATAGTACCTTCCTGTTTAACAAAAAACACATCCCAGGAACCCTGTTTGCTTCTCAATTTCATGTTTTCTTTGAGGGTTTTCACTTTCTTGTGGCTTTTCAAAGCGCTTTCCTCCATACCCCCGACATCAATGGTCTTCATACAGACCCAACAATGTGCTTTTCGAATGTCATTTGTTTTCTGTACCCAGGAATATTCAGTTAACCACCCTGGTTTGAAACGACACTTCCCCATTGCTGCGTTTTCACTCGCGAAAATTGATCACAATGGAGAACCTCTGACGTAGCATTATAATCTGTGACGTGTACACATAACATTTCGTACTCAATATTGTACGAAACTTATATTTCGTACTCAACTTTTTGCGCGAAGGAATTTATTATACATTTTGGTAATATTTCCCATAAGAACGATTTAAATTTATAATTAAAGCCATGATAACAGTAATTTTGAGCAGAAATAATTTTTCAAGGCTTTTTTACATGAACTAAGCACTTTTCAAGCACTGTTTTAAGGCCAACCTTTGTTCAAGGGCTTTTCAAGCCTAGGACTGGTTTTCAAGCACTTTTCAAGCCCTGTGCAAACCCTGTGTCTTATAAAGAATGAAACAAATTATTCAACGTTTAATTCTTTGTGAGATTCTTCATGATGTCCACAGCGAGAACTAACTGTTAGCGTTAACTGTTTGCGTTACCATATGTACTGCTATAACGTCTCGCTTCTGTAACACTCATCCCACTCGGGCACTAGAGCTAAACAAAACTACTCGGGCTTGCTTGGGGAAATCTCGACGCGGACATTTTGGTTGTTCATAACAGCGCGTGAAAACTTGACGTGCTGAGGATTTATTGCAGAACAGACTTGTGTAACGATGCTGACCCTTTGTGGCCAGAGGTCCAGTGGGAGGAGCTAGGGATCAGGGGAGGGAAAGGATGGTTCTGTATTGGGGCTCCTGCAGGCCGGACTTGTGCTGTTGCTTGGCCAACTCGATACCAATGCTGGTGCTCTCCTGAAAACAACAACACTACAGTGGGGGATATGAACTTGTAATACATTTTTATATTACAATGTATAATACACTACATATATGCCTCTTGATTGGATGTGAAGGTTTTCAACAGCAAAACATAATTATCTGAATTTCTAATTTGGCATTTCATTGGTGCCTTGTCCTAAATAGCAATTAATGAAAATTAATGCAATTAAACCATTTCATATTCAAACATTAAAAGTGTTGGATAATGCTTTTATAACCTGTAAATTCATAATTATTATTCTTACTTAACTTTCAGTGTAATTTTATAAGCCAAATTGCCGCTCATCAATATTAAAAGCTTTCGTCCCAGATTAGCATGTGAAATCCACATATGCAAATCATGGAGGACACTTTCTGACGATACTGGATGTTCACAAAAGAAGATACTTATTTTCAACCAAACATACCTTTACAGAGGTAATTGTTGTCCCTAAGTAGCCTGTGCGGACTGCACAGGCTAATCTGGGACTACAATCTAAGCATATGCATTAAGCTATATTTTTCCAAAGCGTGGCTCATTGATGTTTTTAGCCAGTTTTTCCTGCATAACAACAAAAACAAAAGGAAAATCATCTTGATGCAATCCGCTAAAGAACTTCCAAGATTTGGCTCCGTACGAATGGATGGACGAAAAGACGGACGGACGGACATCGCCAAAACAATATCCCTCCACCTATGGCGGGGGATAATAATAAATGGGAGGCAACAACTTCGTATTTATGTATTCCCAAAGTAACAAAAACACACACACCATTTTTACCATGCCTTTACAGGTCTCTGGTGTTAAACTCTGTTTAAATTCACACTAGACAACAATTCCAAAGTAAACCATCATGTCATAAAAGTTGTAAGACATATTACAAATTAATAAATATGAAACAATTTAATGGCAACAACTCACTGCTGGTACATATTGACAGTTCTCTCCCTTGTTAGTGTAAGCTAAATTTATTAAAGGCCACAATATACTTAATGATTTCCCTATATAATTCAATGTAAACGCGACAACTTTAAGAGAAAATAAATGCAACATTTTGAACATAGAGACCACCATAACGATACTTTTTCTGAAAGTTCATTCTAAGCTGAATCGATTTAAGCAATAAAAAAGATATGTCATGTTAAACCAAACATTTACTTTACTCAAATCAAACTCTACTTCTTTTGCGCCTTAAATTTTGCGGCCATTTTCTAGTGCAATGTAACTGTTTTCAGGTCAAACTTGTACTTTAGTCTCTAACTTTATCATATGTCAGGGATTAAATACTGAGTACCTTTTCTTTCCCTTCCAATATATCCAAGAGATAAAGTCAGAACACCAGTCTAAAGTGTAAAACATGGCTTCGAGTAAAATATGATTTTTTTAGTCAGTACAGCCCTACATGAAACGATTATTTAGTATAATGTAACCTATAAGACAACCTGAACTGTTTAAAACGCAAAAAATATGCACTTCCTTATCATTTTTCATCTATCCTCAATGTGCATGCCAAACTTCAGATTGATCCTTTACGTAAAAATGTTTGAACAATGAAAATTATTATAATAATGCCTGATAAGACATATGGCTTCCATTGTCGGTGCTTAAATTTATAAAGGGCTTTCAAGAGCAAATAATATTAACTTATATAACAGAATACAGTAAATATACTGTAAACTTCTTTTATGCTATATCGAAGAATAAATATAATATTATTAAAACGTGTTTGGGCTTCTTTCAGTGCGAATTTGTGAGTTTAGATGTGCTCAATACGAGATTCTGTACTTTTTATTATCCCCTGCCATAAGCGGAGGGATACTGTTTTGCGTTGTCTGTCAGTCCTTCCGTCCGTCCGTCTTTCCGTCCGTCCACCCGTCTGTCCGGAGCCATATCTTGTAAGTGCTTTGGCGGATTTTATTGAAACTTGGTATGAGTATGCATATGGATAAGAGGATGATCCACGCCAACTGGCATTGTTCACCATCAGTTAATAATGGGGTTATGGCCCTTTGTATCTTGAAAATGCTTTTTGTGTGTCCGGAGCCATATTTTTGAAGTGCTTTGGCCGATTTCATTGAAATATGAAATGAGAATATATATGGATAAGAGGATGATGCACGCCAAATGGCAATGTACACCATCTGTTCATAACGGAGTTTTGGCCCTTTGTATCTTGAAACAATGTTGTTTTGAGTGTCAAATATAATACTTTTGTGTCCAGAAGCATATTGGCGTGTGCTATCAATTCAACGAATTTGCTTGTTTTAATTATTTTCCCATACAAATTTTCCAATTTAATTATTTTTCTTTACACTTTTCAATACTCGTTAATTCCATGAAACAAAACGCATTTATTCCATGAAACTAACAAGAACGCATAATATCCTGTGAAAAAATGGTGGTTTTATGTAAATCATGCTCCTTTGTGACGGGGCCTGTTTTGACTAAAAAAAAAACACTGTATAGACGAGTTAACGCGTGACGTCACACGCACCTGCAAAGATTAGACTCCGCCCACTGGTTGGCAAAAGAGGTGCAATTTATATAAGCGCATATAGAGAAGGTTGACGAAATCTTCGTTTTTAATGATAATCATGCACAATATCGAATATAATTTTACTAATTATGTCTGAATAAAACATTAGCATGCAAGGAAATGCATCTTTGGAACGATTTTATTGTTTTTATTATTATTTGTTTTTACTGACAACGAACTCGGGAGTGGAACACAATCTAAGAACTCGGTATGTGGTTAAACAAAAATCTCTCTACTTGGCACTTCATCGCGACCATTTTTAGTTAAAAACTTCTCAGAAATTAAAATTCTTTTAGAATGAATTAAATTTAATGAACGAAAACAAATAAGGATAAAAACAAACAACGAATAGGTCAATTGTATGTACGCGACATAGGGTAACTGATTTGAACCTTTATGTGTCTGGAAAAACTTACCTTCTTACACATTCAATAAATTCTTTTATTTAATGTAATTGTTTTATTTTATTGTTCACACTAATTTTGGCACTCTTTGTTGCAGCATTTATATCCCGGTGTATAATTGCACCTTTGTTATCACAAACCGATTATCTCGTTATGATCGGATACTGTCCAGACAATTACAAAGAAAACATGGTGTCATAAACCCAGGGACCTACACTTGGACCCCTGCATAAACCACATGTTGCAGACGAGTGTCTGGTCAGTAAACATAAGTCACGATACCTCTATGTCATCTCTTGGCATATTGAGCAATCATTTAAGCCACATTTTAAAGCTAAAAATACTGATAAGTTAATTTTTTATGAAATATTTTAACAAAAATGAAGACATTTGTCGGAAATGTATTAACGGGAACGAGTGTATATATTTATTAGCCAGTTAAACTTAATAATACATTGTTTAATAACTATACATTTAAATATTGTGCAATTTTACTGCTATGCAATTAAGGTATTTAACGGGTACCGGCAAAAGTTAACTCCGCTATTATGTGTAAAGATTGTACATTACTGCAGGGTCCGAAACACGATCATGAACATAAGCAGTCACAAAAGGGGCCGTTCGATAAATTAAATATATGCATCTATCATAAAATGCTATATTTTTATCACTCCTTATTACTAATAGAGATTTCAATATACATGCAAAGACAGTTACATTTGGGTAATTAATATGCAGGGTTTTTCCGTTTGTATGGTAAATTGAATTTATATTCATTCAATGTAAACGAAACGTAAATTCATTCAATGTAAAAGAAAATTACCACAATATTTAAAAATAGAACTGTATTCCGCTTTTTAGGGCTTTTTTATAATTGATTAAATGCACCTCTGACTCTATTGATCGCTGATGAAATAAAACACTATCCACACCACTTAAAATTATAATACAATTAAAATATGTTTTATTAGTGTTTAAATATAATTTATTCAAGTCTTATTATCAGAAAGAATACGGCTAATTTATTGTTTTGTTTTGTGGAATTGTCAGTATTAAGTCTTCCGATCACGTTTACTCTATGCTAATAACTACTTCGTATTTTTATGAAGAGGAAATTTTATTTGTGAATATACATTTATTTGGTACTAAATATGCTATATTTGCACTTTTTTTTTAAAGAGTTTTAATGTTTATTTCGTATTTATTATCAATTTATTGACTAAACAAAAGCCCTTTATACATGTTTTACGTTACTGTAACCAGTGTTTTTGCCAACCAGTCAGTGCGCATGCGCGGAAAATCCCGAATGTAAACAATAACAATTAACTCGTCTATACTCAATGAAAACTTAACACCTCCTCGCAATAAGACTCTATACGGCATTAGATGGAATAGATTCCAATCAAATAGGCTTAATTAAATATCTTACAGCTTTACAAAAACTCAAGGCCTGCATGGGGATGACAGAAATTATTGCGGTGTTGTGTTTCTGAGTTGTCTGTATCGGTAAGTTATAAAGCTGGAAAAGGGTTTGAGTTATACTGAAAACACGATATACACAAGAATAGACGCCATTTTACCTTCTGTGATATTATATCATATCATTCTCGTACACTTCACTTACTGTGAAACCATTATTAATCGTCAGGCATTAATTTTCATAAATTTCGTCAGTCGACCGATCGGCGAATTTAAGATCCTTACGAACAATCATGCTCTATGTTTGAACAAAAACAAACACCAAGTTGAACAATATTTTAAAAAGTTTACCGTAGACATGAGGCATTAAATTCCAACATAATCCATGCACACATTCACTGCTGTTTCGTAATCAAGATTAATCCGGTTTTGACACAAAGGGATGTAGATTACACAAGGTACTTAACGGACACGTGACACTTCTTTAAAACGCGTGTGCATTACAGCTGTATCGAATGCGTTGACTTCGATTATGTAGAATGGTAATGAATTAGCGCTAATTGTTTATAACTTTATTACCCATTAGGTGCATTGTGTTTTTCAGGGGTGTTGCATATTAGCCATCACGCAGCGAATGCCGATGAAAGATAATAAACCAAATGAAAAGATGACGATGTGTGATCAACATGCGTAATTATCACAAATTAATAAAGAATATTTTAATTGCTGTTTGTTGTTTGATTGTTTGCGTTTAACCACACTTATTATTATTTTAAAGGTATCAATTTATTAATTTTTAAATTATTGACATTATTGATTTATATACCGTTAGTTTACTTTTTAAGAACAAACACACACATAGAGTTTCTAATTTTAATGTTGATATCAGAATATAAAAGCATTTTATTTGAAAAAAGAACCACTTAACAAATTTGAACCTCTTTTGTAAAACACAAACAGTTTTAAAACGGTATTGACAGCATTTTAATAAAAATCAAACCAACTAGAACACATTCCCAATTGGCAATTGGCTTTGTTGTTACAAACACTCGTTAACGGTTATTCGATCCCACTTGTCCACTAATCATAACAATGAACGTGTTAATGGCATACATTAAGAGGGTCCATTACTGTCGCTTGATAACAAAAGACTAGTTAATTGGCATGTGACAAACAGGCCCCACCTCCTGCAGTGATTCTCAAGTGTGTTCCCGCATTTGTACCACAATTTTTCGCAACTGAGATTGATCGCGAATATGTATTACACACAAATCGGATAGTGACTGACGCATTTTTTTTTTAATTCAAAATCAGAAATCGGCGAATTTAAGTGCTGACGAAATCGTCATTTTTATAAAAATGACGAAATTTTGTGCTGTCGAAAATAAATGGTTTCACAGTATTTATACACTGCAAAAACACTATTATTCGCGGGACATTATTTTTTATTGATTTTAAGGGTAAAACAATCCACAAATTAAATACAAACACACTGAAAAATAACTTACACAAATTCCATATTTATTGTTTCCAAACTGAGAAAGTCATGCATTAACTACCACGTCCATGAAAGTCTTTTTTTAACCACAAAATAACATGCGGACGAATATATATGATTTTACAATAAACAAACAATTTAAAAGGATATTTTACCTTATGTAAATTCATACCATTCTTTGCCACCTCATCTTAATAAACAGGAAATACACAAGCAGTACTTTTCCTTGAGTATTCATGGGTCTGTTTAACGGACCAATACCCAAAGCGTGTTATATGCTGTTCCTTATGAAAATTATATCTAAATTATGTTTCAATTAGATCTAACAAAGTTTATAACTATTATAATAGGATTTTATACCTATAATTTGAAGTATAATTAAAACTTATATTAAATGTGTTTTTCCCAAATCAATGGACTTTTAGCACAAAACAAATTCAAAATCCCAAAATTGCATTTTTTCCCAAAGTGGCTAAGAAAAGGCCTGACAAAGCGTCTCTTTTACCTTCTGCGTCATGCTTGTCCCCCACATCCTCAGCATCGTTGTCCCGACCCAGCAGCAACTAAAGCAGCAGAATAGCTTGATGTATTTCTTGTATGTATATTTAGGACTCACACACACTGATATAAATTAAATAACAATCAATAAGACATGTTCAACATCATAAAATATGGCAAATTAATAAATCTCACATCAAGTGTAACCTTTCTGTAAACGTTGCGTAAAATATCAATATATGCTCCTCCAAAGATAACTTAAACAATTTCATATTTTATTAAAAAAGTATTCATCCATATACATTTCTTACATGGCATGGTGTTTATAGAAATGAAAGTCTAAAAATAGCCTCAGTTGCTATGTACATGTGCATATATGTAGAAATATTAAATTTTCAGTTGAAATGCTTTGTTTTTTCATGCACAGTTTACAAGAACTAAATGTTAGGACCATAATGACACAAACGTTATGACAACATAACATAATATGCATTACATCTTATGTTCCAACAAAAACCCTCACATTGTATAATCAGATAACAATATGTGCACATAAATTATTTGTATCTTTAACTACACACTTAATGTTGTATTGTAACATCACACACTACTATGTTTGTATGCTAAACAACACATTGTCATTGAAATACTAATCACTAATAACAACAACTAATACATACATGTACACACTATTCCACTCTGAACACCAGGATGTTGTCCCCAGCCTGTCCCACAATGATGGATGATGTGGTGCTGCTGTAGCAGACTGACACTGGGCACCTCACTCCATCCTCCTCAGTAGCCAGCGTAGCCAGCTTACTCTCTCCCTCCCAGCCCACCTGTAGTACAGTGTTGGACAGGAATCCACAGACCAGCACCTGGCCTGCAGGGGTCACATGTAGACCACGTGGGCTCACTAGTGCTGGGTCTGTGTATGTAGCCAGGAGTGTGCCATCCCTGGCCAGGGTGACAAGCATGTCCGGCCTGTAGCTGGTGATGATGTACAGCCTGTCCCCTGTGGGACTCACAGCACACTTCTCTACTGCAAAACAGAGTAACATCAAGATATTGAATTACTGTAAATGTTAAATAATCTTATTAAACATACTGCAGTGATATTGTATTACGCATATGTTGCTATAAAGAGGCCTTTACACATCTAACATATATGCATACATTTCAATGATTCAATAGTTAAGCATGACAATAAACTTCAGTAGCAGAGCTATTGTGTTAACGTTTGACATGTTGAAATGCGACTGGTGAGTTAGATATGAATTGAAGCAAAACAATTACACAGATGAAAACAATTACACATACTGAAATAATTGCACACTTCATTCAACAGGTAAACATATTGTACATGTACAATCATTTATCAACCACAAAATTAAGACCAGGTCAGAAAGTGTCTCTTTCCCAGGAACACAGTTTCTATTTATAGACATGCCATGAAGTGACAGTCAAAGTACTTTATTACTCATGTTTATAAATCAATATTTCTGAATCTTGTTTTGGCTACAATGTACTGTAGCATTCAAAGGGCACATTTGAATTAAATAACAAACATTTTATAATACATCAGGGGGTTTTCTTCTATTACACCTGAATTTTATTTTATTATCATCTCACAAAGTATATAGCTATAATTTATAAGTTTGTTTTTTCAAAATAATAAGATAATGGCCTAAAGGGTCAATATTTGTTGATTAAAAAAAATAAATACCAATTCGGTTCATTTAGTTGATAAAAATTCCCAAATTTGTCATTGTATGGATTTAAAATAAAACAATTTGACTAGACATAATATGAATGTTATCAGGATGAATTCACCATGATTCTTACCTGCATCAAGAAGTGACCTATCTTCATAGAGTCTGCAGAGCTGTTTGCCATATAGTGTGTACTTGAACAGAGCAGTACCAGAGCAGATAAACAGTTCTCCCTGATGGCAGGCAATACCTGTATATTCATGTTGTAACTCAAGCTTCCTACCAAGAGTGAGCTGGCTCTGGGTGACTGTAATAAACTGGACATTATGTGTGTTGCTAGCATTCTTTTCCAGAGCCACTGCAACCTCACTGGGTGTGATCTGACACATGTCCTCTACATATCCAGTCACATCACAGTGACTCACCACCTGGTACTGCTGGTTCAGCAGCTTGAACCTCTTATTGCGCCTGTCTGCAACCAGCACCTGCCCATCAGTCAGAACACATATGCCTGTGATCCAACATTCATGTGAATCACTTGGTATTCTCAAATTGTGCTTAGTATTACTCTGGACATTAAACGCCTTGCCTGACTTTCCCAGCAGAGTCAGTGCCTGCTGTATTATATGCTTACATTTTATGCTGGCTATTAGGCAGAGCTCCTTATGATCTCTAATTTTCTGAACAATTTCATGGAATTGTGACAAGTCATGGTGAAGACTGGTGCATTTATGAATAGAACTTGTAACTGACCCTTTAATGCTTATAACTTCATCTTTCATCTCGTTAAGTTCCTTCGCAGTAATATTATCGAATTCATTCAAGATAGAAACAACATTCCTACACATCTCTTCTTTTAAATATTGCTCATTTCCGCCTGATGTTCCCACAGAATTATTATCACATTTATCAATATAAGTATTTAAATTGCCACACATTTGCTCTATAATAACTTCCCTATGTTCATTGTATGTTCTCTGCAATGACTGAATGCTGGCCTCCTGACTGATCTGCAGGGTTTTAATTTCCCCCAGGACAGTTTCCAGCTCCACTGACAGCCCCTCTAGGCCTGAGGGCTGCGAGTTGGTCAGCTCTGAAATCTGGGTCACTTCTCTGCACTGGCTGAAATAAACAATTTATACATGTACATACCAAGGAATAGTCAGTAATATTATGTAATGCTTCAAACAAGTATAAAGTGTCAAATAAAAACATACATGGACAATAAATTAACACTTCTTGGGCTTAATATGGGGGTTCATAGATATGCACTTTTCCATCCATCTGCATGACTTTTCTGTTGTATATAACTCAACATGTATTCCTGCAACTTAACAAGTACAGTAACCAGGCATGTGAGCTAATGCGCACTTCTATATGTTGTTTCTGTTGTTTTCATCATAATTGTAGTAGTCTCATATTTATACAAAAATGACATTTTAAACAAGGGCCGTTTTTAAAACATGCATGCCCCCCATATGGGCTGTCCATTGTAGTGGCAGCCATTGTGTGAATACCTTTTTTGTCACTGTGACCTTGACCTTTGACCTAGTGACCTGAAAATCAAAAGGGGTCATCTGCGAGTCACGATCAATGTACCTATGAAGTGTCATGATCCTCGGAAAAAGCGTCCTTGAGTTACAGTACAGCTAACGCGGCACAAACATAATCCGCGGCTACCCCACGGCCAGATTATAAGTATGCGACGGCCGAAACGTGTGTTCACGAGGCGTATCGCCATGGCACTTGGCATCGATCCGCGCAACGACCCCGAGTCTGTGTTAACCTCGCGTACTTTCGCGGAGTAAATCCGCCGCATACGTACGCGGCGGATCGAGTGAAAAGATATCCACCTACATGTACATACATGTATGTGTAGCGTAGAATTAATTACGCGCAACTGTTAATGTTTCGTTCGATATCATAATTGAATTTGTAATCCGAAACACACTTCCGAATTTTAATGCAAACGCGACCTTTGGCAAATTCTAGCGTCAAATAAACAGTGCTAAAATATCCTTTGTTTCATAAAAAGCACTCGAAAATTATGCAGACATGTAGAACGTCGTTTGGAAAGTTTGGGTGTATTTTGTGTTGTATAAATACATGAACATCACGTCAGGCATAAATCGCGTGTTCAGTGGAAAAAAAACGCCCGATTAGACGTTATTTCATCATCTCTATAAATAGTAACAAATGCCAAAATGTATTTGATACTTAAGGAAATATCGAGAATGTTTGTGTATCGTAAATATTTACCAGCATTTGCTTTAAAACTGGAATATACGGGATTATCGGGTAATTAGTAGCGATATTACCTGTATAATATGAACAAAATAAAACGTGTTTATATACGCATATTCAAACAATAGTTATAATAAGCTGATAATTAACAAAACAAAAAATACGTCGTCACCGTCTTGATTATTGATGTGGCTTCAAACTGCTAATTTTCTCAGCTTAAATTTAATAGCAAAATCAACATGCAATTAATTTATAAATCCACCATATGCTGGAGCCTTGACCACTTGTATGTGCGAAAACATAATTACGTGACCTTGTTTATGTGTGAAATACATACACTACGGGCGGTAAACAAACTTAATTGGCCAGACACATTAACTATTCTTACATGTATATGCTAATACAATCCGTGCACAATAAATTTATTATGATTTTAATTATTATTATAATTGTTCTTTCAAAATTTGTTAACTACATGTAACGAATAATTTTAAAAAGATTTTTTATTTCATGATGCGCATCGACTCGGCATCATGTCGCGGATAGCGGCATGCCTCGGCGGACAGATGCGAAGTTTCGTGGCGAAATGCGACTTGCCGCCGCATACTGACGCGGCTTCAACGACTGACGCGGCATCGACTCGTTTCGCCTTGCCGCCGCGGATCGCGAAATATGTTTGTTCCGCTTTGGCTGTACTGTATCATCCGAAAATCATTTTACTATTTCGGGTCACCGTGACCTTGACCTTTGACCTAGTGACCTCAAAATCAATAGGGGTCATCTGCGAGTCCTGATCAATCTACCCATGAAGTTTCATGATCCTAGGCGTATGCGTTCTTGAGTTATCATTCAAAAACCATTTTACTATTTTGGGTCACCGTGACCTTGACCTTTGACCTAGTGACCTCAAAATCAATAGGGGTCATCTGCCAGTCATGATCAATGTACCTATGAAGTTTCATGATCCTAGGCCCAAGCGTTCTTGAGTTATGGTCTGACAACCACCTGGTGGACGGACCGACAGACCTACATGAGCAAAGCAATATACCCCCTCTTCTTTGAAGGGGGGCATAATTATGTCCAAATGACCAAATATAACTGTTTAACAATTTGAAGTGAGATGCTTTATTTTCTGATGTTTTATATGTCTTTTTCCCTTTTAAATGATGTACATTGGTGTGATTCTATGTTTAAATAATTAATTTTGAAACATTCATGCAGCATACTGTTTAATACATTAATGTTAACATTATTATATTGTTTTGGTTACCTGTGTTGTTAATCAAGTTGAAAAAATGTTATATACAAAAAAGCTTATTAAGACTTATGAAGGTATGATTTATGAAGGACCTTATTGTTTTTTATGTAATAACATACTTTTTAAAGTGATAATATAGCCAATGACATGAATTTAGTAAAGAGCTTTCTTTGAATGATTGTTCTTATTAATAAGATTGGAATACCGGTAACCGACAGTTTTCACGCCGCGAAAAAGTGGCGACAACTTCTTTGGGCCAGTGAAACCCCTGTGATCTATTTGTGGAAAAGTAAAGACGCCATTGTTAAATGTTTGAATGATCAGGTTAGTGTGTGCAACTCCATATGTTTGTTCAAAATGTTCCTAATTATTCTCTAGTTATCATCAGGAAACCATTTTACTGTTTCGAGTCACTGTGACCTTGACCTTTGACCTAGTTACCTGAAAATCAATAGGGGTCATCTGCCAGTGATGATCAATGTACCCATGAAGTTTCATGATCCTAGGCGTAAGCGTTCTTGAGTTATCATCCGAAAACCATTTTTGTAAGTTGAGTCAACGTGACATTATAATTGTCAGGTAAACTCGTACAACTCTATATGTTTCTTCATAATTTTTTTACATAAATGCAGTTGTCTTAAATGGATTAAAATTCAATGATTAAATGCATTTAATAATGGCAGTACTGTAATATAACTTTTATCATAATTGAAAATCTGCTTATAATATTATTATGGGTATAACAGGAACTAAAACTGACAACTAAATCTTTATAATTTCATGTTATAATCTTCTGTGACCTTTGACCTATTGACCTTAAAATGGATTGACCTCTTAATTTTCCTCGATGTTAACATAAAACATGTTGCCTGGCTGTAGGTCAAAGCTTTCCCTAGATATATTGTGGAACACAATTGGTCTACGGACCAACGGACTAAAGAACAGATGCAAAGCAAAATAACCCTGCTTCTTACAAAAGGGTCCTCTATTTCTAAATATAGTCTAAGTATTAACACTCTAGCCTGTGATAAGCGGCTTATGACATGCAACCCAGCGATTTTTTTTTCTTCTTTATAAAGTACCTGTAAAAGGTATACTTTCCCAATTGAAGAAAAACTACGAAATTCCAAATTGCTGTCTGAAAATTTCCAAAAAGAAAGGCAAATTCATTCATTTTTTTTTCAAAAAGTGCATTTTCTGCAAGTTAACAAACAAGTACAAGAGGGCCATGATGGCCCTGTGTCGCTCCACTGCTGAAAAAGGCTGAAAATATTCTTGGTGTGTGCAAATACTTAAATATAGGCCCTATTTAAGCAAATGTACACTTTTGTGACCCCTGGGCTAGGTCAAATTTAACCCCAGGGGCATAATTTGAGCAAACTTTGTAGAGGACTACTATATCTCACTACATACGAAATGTGGTAGCCCTTGGTCCAACAGTTAAGGACAAGAATATTTTGAAAGTTTTCACAAAATAAGCAAGATATAAGCGTACACTACGCGCCCCGCGATTTTTGCCTAAATCACCCACCACCGCGTATGGGCCAGCGTGGCAAATCGCAGTGATTCGCCGCAAATTGCGGTGAATCCACTCTGTGGTTGATTGACGGTGATTTCACTGCGACCATCTGGCGATAAAGATCAGCTGTAGAATCATTGCGAAAACACCGCAAATCGCCTTGATTCGCAGTGACTACTAGATTTAAATTTCAATTTATTAACTAATGTCATCACTATTGACGATCACATTAGATCGCGAAAATGTATTCCAATATGAAAGTAAACAGCGTGCTTGCTGAATGTCAAATCCTGATTTACAAACAATATCTTTATTTGTTGAAATAACAATTGTACAGTACGGCTCACGCAAAACCAACAAAGTTCGCGGCTACAGATTCTTTTGTTCTTAAGTTTCTCCGCAGCCACAACGAGTATTCACTCCGAACGAAACAGGTACAGATAATAACCTGATATTTTTACTTCTACACGATTGTTTTAACATTTCGTCAGTTTCTCTGCATACTTCATACAATTACCATCGGATGTCATCTGTCAATGATTGTGTAGGTCAGTAACCATACCGAAGAAATTTTTATAGTTTAATATCGGAAACGAGACTTGCTTTAAACGTCGAAATAAACCATATCTATTTGCTTAAGAGTTGCTCAAATACACAGACGACACGAATTTAAATAATGTCGACCATTTGAATAAAATCAAATGTTGGTTTATTTGTAAAATTTATACTTTCACTTCGTCCTGATTTTCATAAAATGACTTACATGTGCATCTAAATTTAAATTTACACATTGCTTCAGGTGATGTACGCTTCTCCAATCACCATTGGGCCGCTAGATCTATTTAATAAAATAGAAGCCTGTAAAATTCATTTAATGGAACATTACTAAGCGTTTGTCTTTATAATTTCTCGAGCAATGTTGAACAGCCTATACTTTTGAAAATGGAAGCTGTGATCATTCGGAATTATCGTTATTTTAAATGTTTCAAACATAGTTTGTTACACTTAAAATTAGGCGGTGAATCATTTGATTTGGTGGCATTCTGTTTCATTTCAGACCCCATGCAATTTTTCAGATAATAATCTCTTTGCTTTATTACTCGAACTTGTTAGTTTCTGACCACGTGTGCTACTAAATGTAACCATAGGACTGTGTATTATGGTCCATGCAAGTTGCTTGGGCCCGTGTTGATGATCCTTAAATGTTAGATAGTGTGTAGTCAGTATACAATACAATAATTGTTTCAATAATGAAGGAACTGAAACAGCGCAACGGTTACAATACAGTGTGTATGACATTCTTTAGGACTCTTATCATCAATATTAACCAGAATTCGCTTTTAAAATGGAAATAGGGCATACGTGGGATTATCGAGCAATGGATAAAGACGGAAGAAGTTGCATGAATGTGATTGAGACAGTTGAAACGTATGTATCGGGGAATCGAGAGACTCGGAGAAAATACGACGATTACATTTATACAATCAGTTATGAGTTCTCAATGGCTTCAAACTGTTAATTGCATAACCAATAACGCAATTATCACTCCTCCAGTTGCGGCATCATACAGCTAGGTGCGAACACTGTTTTGTTTTATACGCAGCATTTAAAAAGTAAAAAATAACCTGTCAGGGACATGGGTGTGAAATACATGTTGAAATTTTAAAAAGGCTACTCTTTTATATCTGCCAACAATGCTAATAATCCCATATTGCTATAATCTTTGTGAAGATTAGACATGTACATGTAACGTAGGAAAATCGTTCTTCACTGCGTTGACCGTGAACGGGGTGAATCGCGGTGAATCACCGCGGAGATGATATTTATGCATACACGGTGATCATGCTCGACCTAGCGTGATGAAACGCGCGAGATCGCGATAATTTTTCACCCAAAATAAATAATGACCACCGAGTGTCGGTGATTTAGGCAAAAATCGCGGGACGCATAGTGTAATATGTTTGTAAAAGCATTCGAACATAATACACAATAACACTTGTCATCAGCAAAATTTCAATCGCAACTTATATACCAATTATGGCCATACAACTTTTACAGTTAGCACTTTGAAGGCTTTTTTTACCTGACCCGAAAAAATATTATGCTTAAACAATTGACATGTGTTGAAAAGCATATAGCATATCCCTTTATGCTATGTACTTTGTGAAACAATTGTTTTAATGTATGAAACCAATTTGTGTATAGTAATACTATTAGTATTATCTGTCTACTCCAAATTAACATTGACCAACTCTAAAAAAAACTATTTTGGTAATAAATAATATTTATTTCATACAATATTTGTCTGTAGAAGTGTTGTGTTGAGCACCCCCTTACAGTTTACAGTTTTTAAATTATACTATGTTAATATGACAGAAGTGGTTTCATTTTTTTTAGATGCTTGATCTACATTACAGCCAACGCGGAACAAACATAATCTGCGGCTACACCACGGCCCAAAATTTAGTTTGCGGCGGGCGTGTCGAGTGTTCACGGGCGTATTGCTGAGGCACTTGGCATCAATCTGCGCAACGACACAGTCTGTTTTAACCTCGCCTACTTTCACGGAGTAAATCCGCCGCATACATACGCGGCAGATTGAGTGAAAAGATATACACCTACATGTACATTTGTGTAGCATAGAAACCTAGATTTATGCTACTTTCATATTAATTATTTTTACGTTTTAATAAGCGATATGGCACTAAGTGCGCTTTAACAAATTATCGTTGAATAAATTACGCACAATGTTAATGTTTCATTTGATTCTGAAATGAGCTTTCTTAAATTTGTAATCCGTAACACGCTTTCGAATTTTAATGCTAATGCTACATTAATAAATTCTAGCGTCAAATAAACAGTGCTAAAATATCCTTTGTCTCCATAAAAAGCGCGCGAAAATTATGCAAACATGTACAACGTGGCATGGAAAGTTTGGGTGTTTATTTGTGTTGTATAAAAACATTCATCACGTCAGGCGATTTATGCGTGTTCAATGGGGAAAAAAAACGCCCCGATTGGTCATTATTTCATCACATCTTTAAATGGTAACAAACGCCAAAATGTACTTGATACTTAAGATAATTGCGAATGTGTGTGTGTCTTGAGCACTTTTATCGTAAATATTTACCGGAATTTCCTTTAAAACTGGAATATACGGGATTATCGGGTACTGATTAGCGATATCAACTGTATAATATAAACAAAATGAAACTAATTTATATACACATAGTCAAACAATAGTTATAATAAGCTGATAATTAACAAAACAACAATTAAGTGTTGGTTATTGTTGTGGCTTCAAACTGCTAATTGTCTCAGCTAAAATATAATAGCAAAATCAACAAGCAATTATAAATCAACCAACTGCTGGATTCTTGACCACTCGTATGTGCCAAGACATAATTACGTGACATTTATGTGTGAAATACATACACTACGGGCAGGAAACAAACTAACTTGGCCAGCCACATTAAATGTGCTTATATGCTAATACATGTTGTCGTAAAAATTAAACCCAAAACAAATATGTCTGTTGATCGTTTTAATATAAAGACAATAATCATACAGTGCAATAAACGCACACAAAGTAACTTAAAGTACTTAAGCCGATTCTATAAATGACAATGGCAAATGATTATTGGAATTTTATTAATACATGCCTATGATAATCGTATTTTGTTTTAATTAATTCCATTTTTTTTATTTCCATTCTTTTAAAATAATAATTATTTATATCCGGATGACAGCAATTTCTTTAGAAATGGGAATGCAATCACTAAAAACAAACAACAGCATGTTTTTTTATTAACTAATTAATCTATTTTGAATCTGTGCGCATTAACTTAATTATGATTTTAAATATAATTATAATTGTTCTTTTAAATTTCTTTGACTAACTAATCATTTAAAAAAGATTTTGATTTGAAGATGTGCATGCCGGACTCGGCGTCATGTCGCGGATCGCGGCTTGCCTCGGCATGTCTCGGCGGAAAGATGCGAAGCTTCGCTGCGAAATGCTTCAACGGCCGACTCGGCATCGACTTGTTGGGCATTGCATTGGGCAATACACAAAATAATGTTTGTTCCACGTTGGCTGTACTGTAATTAATCTATTCTATTTTTTTTTTAAACTTTGATCATTTTTTCCTCTTTGTTCTTTTTTTTTTTGGGTACGAATGTCTTAAAATTTCACCCATGTTGTATTGGTCAAAGATTGTTGATGAATGTCCCAGAAGTGGTTTAAATGCAATGCCAAAATCTTGAATAATGACAATAAGGATAAATCCAGAAATAAGCATTAGTGAAAAATATAATTGCCACTTAAGGCAAATGTGAAGTAAAGTACAAATGGACGGATTGGTCAATCAATACATTTGTATATACCTCACACATCAATCAAGGCCGGGGCATACACACTATTGACTGATAAAATCCTAACAAGGGCTGTTTGTAAAACACACATGCCCCCAAATGGGCTGTCATTTGCAGTGGCAGCCATTGTGTGATTACGTTAGAAACCATTTTACTACTTCAGGTCACTGACTTGATCTTTGACCTAGTGACCTGAAAATCAAAAAGGGTCATCTGCCATCTGTCATAATCAATGTACCTATGATCCTAGGCATAAGCGTTCTTGAGTTCTCATCCAGAAACCATTTTACTATTTCGGGTCACCGTGACCTTGACCTTTGACCTAGTCACCTGAAAGTTGCTAATCCACCAATAATTACGAGTAACGCCCATATTATATAAACTGGAATCACAGTTCATTTTTTATTTTATACACATGTAACAAGTCATAATACTACACATAAACATTTAGAAAACACATTTCCTCGATGAGATACATAAATTATCCGAGTAGAATTAAATTGCTACGTCATGACCTTCGACATAGTAAATGGCGGACGTATTGTAAATTATTATTGAACCCGCATTCAATTTAAAAATGGCGATTCAAATTACAAGTAATGGTGATTCAATAATGGAGAAAGCATTAACTGGATGTAACAAACATTTGATTAGGTTTGTTAAACCAGATAACAACAAGGAAAATTTGGATAATTAAAGTTAAACTACTACTGGTAAGGCATTCTTAAGTGTATATATTTTGGACATGTATAGTAATCGGATAAACAATAATAGATATACAAGATGTTCCATGCATTAAGATTGTGTTTTTGTACAAAAGCTATCATAGGGATGATGATAATATAATAAGGATAAATATGTGATGGAACGGTGCTACTGGTACATATCTTAATTCTTAAATTACTTAAATGTGTTAAAGACTTAAATGTGTTATGATGAAGTAGATTTAATGAGCATTTATTGTTTTTACAAATAAACATAGTTTAGTGATAGAAATAATAAAAAGTTGTAAAATGAACATGTTTTGTTTTTGAAAAGTCGATATTGTTCACACAAATTATTGATATTGTGTCCTTATCTTTGTGTACCAATTCATTAAAATATGTTGTGTTATTTATCATGGTATTTTTTTATTTTAATTTAATAAAACAGCGTAACTTTTTAAGATATTGTGTTGCTCTTAGAGCATATTTTTATTAAAAAAAAATGAATAATACAGACAAAAACACAATAAACGCGCTTCAAAATTGACCCCAGTATTTTTCAATTTGATTCCTCAAAATTTCAGCCCTGGGGTCATTGACTGCTGGTTTTTAAAATCTATTGAAATCCCTCATGATTGGTCCTCGAAGTGATTTTTTACAATTTTTCTTATCCGAGTCCTGGGACTGCATAACCTGCAAATCTACGACTCCCTGAATCGAAAAAACGAGTCAGGGGTTTTCCTCGCTTCATTGGAAAGAGGCCCTTACCTATGGATTTTGGGAAGAATTCTCGCTAAAATTACTGCTTTGGGAAATGAAAAAGCTGGTGTAAGTAAGGATCTTTGGAAAACTGCATGATTCTAATGAAATTTTCAATTGGGAAGGGGCCTTTAATAGGCTCCTGATATATAAGGCTGAAAACCGCTGCTACTACGAGCCCAAGTATTAAACTTTATTATTTTTTTCTGAAAATTCTATGCATTTTTGGGACTCCCTGACTCAAAACTTTGCATCCCCAGATATTTTTGTGAGTCCAGGACGCAGGACTCACGGTTAAAAAAATTCACTGTCCTCGATGCTCTCAAATTGCGTCACCTGATTCACACATGTTCAATGGGAATTCCCCCATCCCATAAATAAATTTGTAAATGCACTCGTGTAAAATGGCGGACATTTGAGTTTATGAAATTCTTTGACATATTCATCTATCAATAGTATATGTGTATTTACAGCTACATTCCGAAATACCGTCGGTCCTCGGATTTTTCCGATAATAATATGGAAAATCCGGTAATGATTCTAATATTGCCGGACCTCATGTCCGGTAATAAAATTGTGGCGAAATATGGAATTCAACAAGCTTTTTCCAGAAAAGTTACAAGGCAAAAGTAAGGAATTTACAGAGTTATTTATGAATACTCCAATCATGAAAAACATTTTTTTATTGGTTGCATTTCTTGAATGACGTACATGCATATACGGTATCCGAAGATATTTGCTGCGTCTGCAATGCAAATTACAATGTTAAAAATGTCATCTTCGTCTTTCGTCGTCATTTTTTACTTTTTGGGCCTGAAATAATCAGTCTGGGCCGGAAATGGCTGCATGAGTATAGGACCTCATTGCCGGCAATTAATTATAATTTTGGGAAGGACTGTTACAGATTTAAGGAGCATGTTTGTATCCATCAAAATCACAATCGGTAAGGTCTATTAAAATTATGAAGTAAAAGTGGGACTTCAAAATTTATGTTTGGGACGTCCAAGATTTATGGTTTGGAAGTCAGGACTTCCAACTTTTAAAAGCTAGCGAAAGCGCTGTTAATTATTAATAGCTAAAGGAATATAAATGTGTGAGATACCTGTGAATTGTTCCAACACATGCAGAGCAGCACAGCTGACTGTGGTAATGGCAAAACTGTGTCAGTGTTTCATCCTCATGCACCTCACACTTCCTGAGAAAATCTTCCACTGCCTTAGAAACTGGCCATTTCCTAATATCCTCCCTTCCACATGTCATATGTTTTGTAAGAAATTGACTATGCAGGATAACACATTTTTTACAATAAAACCCTTCACATTTTTCACAATAAATGTCTGCAGATTCCGTAAGATTCTGCTCTAAACAACGTGTGCAAGAAAAGTCTTCAACCATACGCAAACGTTTTGGAACCGAAGACAATGAACCTGTTGCCATTTTGTTACTGTTTATAATGTTAAAACCTTTTTGTTCAAATCGTTCCAAGTTTATTTCTTGTGAAATATGAAAAAAATAAAGCTAGTTCCAAAAGTTTATCAACCTTAGACGTTAAAATTAACACTGAAACACAGATAAATTCAAACACAAGATATGCAAAAAAACTTTTCAACCATAGGCCAACGTTTCACAACATTAGACAATGAACGTGTTGCCAATTTAGATCTTCTAGTGTATGAAGTTTTACATGTGAAAGTACATGTAGTTAAAGTATAATTCTGTTAAAATAGTCTATAATACTGTAAACCGGATGGTTATGGCTGTGTTGTATCCCAATAAACAAGACATCATAAATAAGATAGTTCACAGTTCACTTCTTTTAATAATGTAGCAATGCTTTTCAGTCCATAATGAAAAACATGCAGACGAGAATTCAAATAGCAGTTAATCCTACAGTATAAATCAGGATCTGAAATATATAAAACAATAA
The DNA here is from genome assembly GCF_020536995.1 of Dreissena polymorpha. Taxonomy (NCBI): domain Eukaryota; kingdom Metazoa; phylum Mollusca; class Bivalvia; order Myida; family Dreissenidae; genus Dreissena; species Dreissena polymorpha. Next base: position 22,784,015 of record NC_068356.1, on the reverse strand, counting down.
AATACTAAACAATTAAACAATAGTTCTGTTCTAGTGGCCTTAACATTTATTTTATTTGACTCAACTACTCATATAAGATTTAGGTACAACAATGACAACAATAATCATAAATACACAAAATGCAGCATCAAAAACCTTATAAACAAGGGCTGTTTGTAAAACATGCATGCCCCTCATATGGGCTGTCAGTTGTAGTGGCAGCCATTGTGTGAATACGTTCTTTGGCACTGTGACCTAGTGACCTGAAAATCAATAGGGGTCATCTGCTTGTCATGATCAATGTACCTTTGAAGTTTCGTGATCCTAGGCATAAGCTTTCTTGAGTTATCATCCGGAAACCATTTTACTGTGTCAAGTCACCGTGACCTTTGACCTAGTGACCTGAAAGTCAATAGGTGTCATCTGCGTGTCATGATCAATGTACCTATGAAGTTTCATGATCAATGTACCTATGAAGTTTCATGATCCTAGGCATAAGTGTTCTTGAGTTATCATCCGGAAACCATTTTACTATTTTGGGTCACCGTGACCTTGACCTTTGACCTAAAAATCAATGGGGTCATCTGCGAGTCATGATCAATGTACCTATGAAGTTTCATGATCCTAGGCCTAAGCGTTCTTGATTTATCATCCGGAAACCATCAGGTGGACGGACATACTGACGGACCGTCATGTGCAAAACATTACACCCCCTCTTCTTCAAAGGGGGGCATAATAATGAGATTAAAATATATCATTCAACACATTGATACAATTTCTACAATTCTTACCAATTTATGGAGTTGAGTCCCTTTCTCTTTCACTTCAGTCTCTCCTCTTTTAACCTGCCAGTGCTGTAAATTCGAGCATGCAAACAGATATTATGGTGTTTCAACTGAGTGTATAAGTTGCTTTCTAAAAGTGAATTTATTAATTTGCTGCCATTCCCGAAATCATGTGATTCGAACATTAAAAATGTGCAAACCATAGGCGCTCGATGTCAATGACAATTTTTTTTTTTAATTAATTTATTTTTTAGTTACCTGTTGTTTATTATAATGCATACACATACTTAATTAATAAAAATCTTCCGACAAAACGTCTTCTTAAAAAAAAAAGATAGTTGGGCTATGTACATAGATATTGACAAGGTAAATCACTTGCCATTTTCTAAAGCAAGGGAAGTGCGTCATTATGCATAATTAAATCGCTCGCTTATTGAAATGCGCGAGCAGGCCGGGAACCTCGCTCTTTCTCTATCTTCTTTCAGTTTCAACAGAAACATCCACAGAAGATGTGATAAATCCCTGTAACTATTGTTTCTCTCAATTAATGGGGCAATCAACAAAAGATATTGTAAATTGCATACACATGAATCATTCCTTACCAATTCGTCTGCCTTGGAGATTTCCAGAAAAAAAAGCACGTCAAAAAACAAATCTGGCGCCCACAGTCTTAAGTGGCTGTTATTGTGTATAAAGAGCGAGGTTCCCGGCCTGCGCCCGCATATCAATAAGCGAGCGGGGCGACAGCGATTTAAGGCTCATGTTAAGTGCCAAAATGACCCCACATTGAAGAAATTTAAAAATATAAAAATGATCAGTAATACCCAAAATAAATAAATGAAATTTACATATGGTTTAAATTATTATATATTATTTCTACATATGTATACATTTTCAAGAAAAAATCACATATCTTAGTTAAAATGTCATTATTAGCAAAAATTATCCAATATATGGCAAATTCTCAAATCCATTAAAAAGTACACACATGAACCAAATAAAACCACCAACAGTATTGGCCAGTTATATTTAAGGTACTACTACCATTGAATTGTGTCAATAAAGCCCCACGACACTATGCGAATTTCAAAATGAACATGTTTATACCACGAGTTGCTATTTATAGATTTTGGAAAAAGTCTAAGTTTCCGATTGCATAGCATGCGATCAAGAGGAGTTATGATGTTATGAAATATATTTCATGAAACTATATCATTTTCCTATTATCTCCATAACAATGACGCTTACGTGAAATTCACTAATTCAATAGAATCTTGATACATTTAAGTCTCCTCCCTATTTAATTTCATCTGTCGTCCATCTTTGTCAGCAGTTTGTATTGATCCGCATTAATGAATTTATTAAATATTGCTTACATATTATATTAATTTGATTAGATAACTTGAAAATGTCTCATAAACAAATTATATAAACTTAAGAACAAATGGATCGGTAATATTTTATAAATTGTTGAAATTGAAATAACAAAAGAAATATTTTTCGAATATACTTCCGGCAAATAATGGCTAGCTGAACAGGTAAACATGACAAGACAATAACAAATGCATTTTTTGATCGATGACAAGGTTTTTATAGAAAGGTAAGTGTTCACTTGGTTTAATATGTACGTGTGCCCAACATTTGTATAATTCATTTTTCCGATCCCATAAATATTATGCCTAGATTGTTAATTAAAATATTGTTATGTAGACTTCCTTTAAACCGGATGTTTTATGCCCCACGTGTTTGACGAACAGGTATGGTGTTCGAGCAGTGACATAGACATGGTGTAATTTGTTTTAAGGCAGCAAATTAGTCGTCTCTCCGAGTCTCATATATTTCAAATTAACATTGCACGTTTATGCCTTTTGGTAATATAGTTTATTTTTTTGTATTTGTGTCATTTTGTGACTATAATGAGTACTGTATTGCGAGTAAATAAGTAAATTTGACAATAAAGGTTCACTGAGAAGTCCACCATACTAAAAGTAGTTCCCAATTATTTAGTTAACTTTTGACATTCTTTGATGTTTTTCTTTTGGATATTTTAGGATTGTTGGTGTGTGTTGTGTGGACTTTTCATTTGTAGTACCTAACATTAAGTGTATACAATATTTTGACCAAAGGAATTTGTTCAATTTAACTCCGTTTGTTATTTTGATAATTTCATGCATGCGCTGTATATTTATCAAAAGCAACATTTTGCATATTTTTTTTATTAGCATTTACTGATCTGTTCTACAAGTATTTACATGTACAAGCCTATTGACATATAAATTGAATTATTTGCCATTATATTTATTGAACTATTCCTATGTGAAAAATAAGCCTTTTTACACTTTACATGAACCTAAATTATTAATAATGACGCACTTCCGTTGCTTTAGAAAATGGCGAGTGATTAATCTTGTCAATATCTATACATACATAGTCGAACTATGTTTTGTTGGAAGATTTTTATTATTTTAGTATGTGTATGCATTAAAACTAAAAAAATTCAATAAACTAAAAAAACATTGTCATTGACATCGAGCGCCTATGGTTCAAACCTCTAACGAAATACAAAGAAAACAATGCATTGCAACCGTTTTTTATTACATACTAATGTGTTTCTACACATATAACTGAGACAATTCAAAGTCAAAATACCAATTTATTTACACGATGCACAAGATAAAAGCAATCGATGTTTCTGGCTTCGTCTCAGTCCCTCGAATGCCAATAAATATATGACACAAATTGCCCACCATAGATTTGTAAGTCTTAATATTACATCAATAGCCCACCATAGATTTGAAAAATCTTATGTTGACAACAATAACCCACCTTAGATTTGTTAAGTCTCACTATGACTTTAATTGCCCACAATAGAGTTGTAAAGTCTTATGATGACTTCAATAGCCCACCATAGATTTGTAAAGTCTCACTATGACTTTAATTGCCCACCATAGACTTGTAAAGTCTTATGATGAAATCAATAGCCCACCATAGATTTGTAGTCTTGTATGGTCTCAATGGTCCACCATAAAGATGTTAAGTATCAATATGGCATAAATTGCCCACCATAAATTTGCAAAGTCTAACTATGGTATCAATGGCCCACCATAGATTTGTCAAGTCTTATATGGTCTCAATGGCCCACCATAGAGATGTTAAGTATCAATATGGCATTAATTGCCCACCATAGGTTTGCAAAGTCTTACTATGGCATCAATGGCCCACCATAGATTTGTCAAGTTTTATATGGTCTCAATGGCCCACCATAGATTTGTAAACGCACAATGTACGACAGACGAAGTACGACGGACAAAATGCAATCACACAGGGATTTGGAAATGCACATGGTACGACGGACGACCTACGACAGACAAAATGCGATCACACAAATATCAACAATAGCCTGTAATGGAATTGTGCCCTCTTTATGTCAATAATGGCTCTATTAAGATTCTTTCTTAATGCTTACAAAAATTAAATAAAAAATATTTCTATATACACAGTTTGTGTCCTAACTCAGACGAAAAAACTGTCAGTAAACCAGAGAAGCCAAATTAATATTCTTAATATGGCAAAATTAACCCACAATGGAATTCAGGGGTTATAAACTAGGATGCGAAATAATCAGCTGTTTATATTCCATAAAACAATTCGATCTGATTATTTCCAACAGCAATTTACCCAAATACAGTCTGTTAAATACACCTAACAGGGGTGGCTAAATCTAAAAAAAATATACTTGTCCACGGACAACCATTTAGGAAGTTTAACTTGTCCGTTGCTGAAATACACTTGTCCGTTAAAGTTTATATAAATTATAAACGCATTTATTGATTAATGTAAAATAATGTGGAATAAATCAAAATGAGTATAATTTGCTTGTTTTAGTTATAGTTGTATATCCATGGTACAGTCATTATAGCAGTTTATTATAAACAACATTAAGTCTTCATAAAACATTTAATCTTGCAAAGCTAGTGTTATTTAAACATGTGTTACACATAATTATACTTTTGATGAGTGAAAAAAATCATCATAAAAATTGGCATACGCACTTTGTGCAGTTATCAGTTGGACCAACAGTGCCCCAATACGGATTATTTTATCAGCCATTTTAAAATGCATTTGTATGTAAAAAAGAGTAATGTTCTTTATTACTAATAAATGTTTTCTGCATGTCCATGTATAAAAAAATATATTATACAAAATCAAAGACTTTTGCTTGAGTATTTTAAATGCTCCCACAAAAGTATTTGAGTTTGTATTTTACTCATAAACTAGGCCAATATGTGGACCTCTTCCATCTTTACCGTTAAAGTTGTCTGACATAACAAGGAACATGTAGAAAGTGTTTTGATTATCTTAGTTTGATACTTTTATTTCCGTCCGATTGTAAAAATAAAGAAACCAGTATGTACACTGTCTAACAGTCGGGCCAAATGTTAAAAAATGCAGCATGCTCCCGGTCTCTTATAGAATAAGGGAGATCACTGCGCAGGAGAGTGCCCGTATTTTAGCTTGATTGCACCCCAAATAGCACTGACAATGTAATCGCGTGTCAATATCCGGTTTTGTAAAACTTAAATAAGGCTTTAATACAATGTTGTTTTTTTTATTCCTCGACTGGTTGTCCACGGACAACTTAATTGAAAAAAATCAGTTGCCCAGAACAAGCAAATGTACGACTCGGGCAACTCGGACATTTGATTTCGCCACCCCTGCCTAAACGTGTGACTGACTATTTTAAACAGAATACTCTTGTCTTTTTCTATTAAAATATCATAAACCAGGACTTTTTCAATCAAATATTACCAAAACATTGCGAATTGTCCAGACCGTAAAACTGTAATGGTAACTTGGCTGTCTGTCTGTTCGTCAACTGACAAGTACAGGTACATCAATCCATAATTAAACCAAACAAAGAATTGAAATAATTACTAAAACAGAGGTTTGGTGCTACAGTACACTCCACGCGTTTTCCCCAATTTCCCTCCATACTCAGCGGGGATTGACCTGGAGGGAAATTGAGAAAATCCCGCTATACGCGACGTTTGCATGATTTTGGACGTGGCAAAACTGATAAGCCGACGCGGCGGCCCTCGGCGTTGGCAACACGGGGGAAACTCCGTGTCTTACAAGATAACGATCAATTTAATTTTGTTTGACTTCCTGATTTTTAAATAAAATTACATTACAAGTACATACATGTACATGTAGTCTAATATTTACAATAAAAAAAAAACAACCAAGATAGATCGATCCCAACGTGGTTGTGGAAGTAGTTGTTGTTGTATAGAAAACTTGTTGATTTACGACACACAAAACGTCGTCTTTTAACTAATACTTACCAATATAAACACAGTTTGCAACATTGTTTTTATTTTGATAATTTAATCCAAAGTTTTCATGTTAGCAGGTGATTTTCTATACTGAACATGTCAACAAATTACCAAGGACCCTAAAATCTTGCAAATCTGTGTGAATTGACAGTTTGACGTAATCAAAGAAAAGCCGCTTCCTGTCTTAAGGCATAACTTACTCAAGTAAACACATTCAACGAATGCATAAGGAATGGTTTTAATTGTCGGAACAAAGTCAATTCTCTGCTCGCTAATGCATTTATTTTCCCTTTGTAGGTAGGTTATTCCATTGATTGCTTAAAGAAGGTGGTAACTATTGAGTTGATAGTTGCATTTAATATTCACAGTTGTATTCTTGTTGCGTCGACATTCAAAACAATGTTTACCAGTAATTATGGACCAAATCGGCAGAGTGACATTCACACATGTTAATCCCTTTTGTCAAAACACCGCAGACAGCAGTCTACACAATAGGTCAGTCAGTGTCCGACAAATCCATTGCCCGGAGCCCTGGGGCTACCGAAATTTTTCATCGGGCTACTGAAATTTTCCAGCTGACGCCCGCCGGGCTACAATAAATCTATAAGAGCGGTAGCCCGGTTAATTGACAGACATACGTAGAATAAACACGCTGACCATGTGTTTGTACACTGTGTATTGCTTATAATCCGATAACAAAGTGCAATCAATTATCTAATCAGTCACCGATCACTTGCGGTAATGTCTTAAACAGTAACAGTGTATTTTAATCATCCAACCAGAATCAACATTTGTCGTCTGCTAATAATATCAAGAGAGCCGGTTGGATAGTTGGCGCACATGATGCAACATCATTTCGCAGTTTGGAATTCTTTGTTTACCACAACAATGAGTAATAGCGACAACGTTTTTGATGTCGTTAAATATCGAAGGACGCCAAACATTAAATAAATCAAAACAATAGCGGATTCTTCCAAACGGTAACAAAACCGAAAATGAATATTAATGACAACTTTGTGAACGCGGTTAACACCTGCTAATTAGTTTGCATTGTCAATTAATAATTGGATTAATCGACTGTTTAGCAATAATCCCTTATATACCCGATTTATATTTTTAAACCAAATTATGGGTGGGTTATATAGACAATAAGAGTCATAAACACAAACGTTTGAAATTGTCTAAAGTGTCAAATGAATTTCGGCATATGGTTCTATTTAAAGATATGATGAAATAAGCTCCCAATCAGGACCGTTGTATTGCAACATGCGTAAATAACCTGCCACGGTTTGCACGTGTTGTGTACAGCTATTTTAGGTTACAAAATTCTACATTTAAGGTTACAATACACTAAATGATCGCTTCATGAAGGGCTGTACTCTCTAAAAAAATATCATAGTTGACAGGAAGGCATGTTTTACACTTTTTACCATTATTCAGGTGTTATCTTGCGGAGATAATGGTAGGGCATGAATAGGTGTTCACTACTGAATCCCTGAAATATGATACACTTGAAGACTATAGTAAACCATTGCACTAGAAAAGGTTACATTCCACTAAGAAACGGCCGAAAAAAAAAGTTGCAAAAACAGTCGATTTTGATTTGTGTCAAGTTCTTTCTTGCATTGTACATGACATATCTTTTTTATTGCATAAATCGATTCCGCTTAGAATGGCCTTTAAGAAAAGGTATGGTTATGGGGGTCTCTATGTGCAAAATGTTGCATTTATTTTCGCTCAAAGTTGTCGCTTTTACATTGAATTATATAGGGAAACTATTTGGTGTATTATGACCTAAACGCAAAACCAGGCCTAGTCACAAAGGTGCTGTATTTATAGAAAATCATCATTTTTTTAGTGAGATATGATGCGTTTTGGCAAATTTCACGGAATAAATGCGTTTGTTTCACGAATTAAAGGAGCATCGTGAGTTTTTAAGAAAAAAATACGTTTTCAGAGGAAAATAAGAAAAAAAATGTACAAAAACTCGTCTTGAGCATCTCAAATCGCAACAATTTGTGCTGAAAGAGCTCATGAACACGTTTTAATAGTTGTTTACTTCTTTTTCTACATAGCTTGTAACAATATTCCAGTATTTTGACCGATTGTAATTATTTAGGGTAATCGTTTTACGCCTGAACGCCCGTTATAAATCAAAGCTCCGAACGCGAAAGCCACGTGGCTTATCAGGCGTTATAATAAAATGCATTTTCAAGCATTTCTACGTGAAAGATCGGTCTGAAAATTGGCATGCACATAGAAAATAGGTTTATAAGTATCGAGAAGTGCTTATTTTTCGCGATGTTAACAGTAAACGTTGTCTTAAACGCAAAACCAGGCCTAGTCACAAAGGTGCTGTATTTATAGAAAATCATCATTTTTTTAGTGAGATATGATGCGTTTTGGCAAATTTCACGGAATAAATGCGTTTGTTTCACGAATTAAAGGAGCATCGTGAGTTTTTAAGAAAAAAATACGTTTTCAGAGGAAAATAAGAAAAAAAATGTACAAAAACTCGTCTTGAGCATCTCAAATCGCAACAATTTGTGCTGAAAGAGCTCATGAACACGTTTTAATAGTTGTTTACTTCTTTTTCTACATAGCTTGTAACAATATTCCAGTATTTTGACCGATTGTAATTATTTAGGGTAATCGTTTTACGCCTGAACGCCCGTTATAAATCAAAGCTCCGAACGCGAAAGCCACGTGGCTTATCAGGCGTTATAATAAAATGCATTTTCAAGCATTTCTACGTGAAAGATCGGTCTGAAAATTGGCATGCACATAGAAAATAGGTTTATAAGTATCGAGAAGTGCTTATTTTTCGCGATGTTAACAGTAAACGTTGTCTTATAGGTTACAATACACTAAATGATCGCTTCATGAAGGGCTGTACTCTCTAAAAAAATATCATAGTTGACAGGAAGGCATGTTTTACACTTTTTACCATTATTCAGGTGTTATCTTGCGGAGATAATGGTAGGGCATGAATAGGTGTTCACTACTGAATCCCTGAAATATGATACACTTGAAGACTATAGTAAACCATTGCACTAGAAAAGGTTACATTCCACTAAGAAACGGCCGAAAAAAAAAGTTGCAAAAACAGTCGATTTTGATTTGTGTCAAGTTCTTTCTTGCATTGTACATGACATATCTTTTTTATTGCATAAATCGATTCCGCTTAGAATGGCCTTTAAGAAAAGGTATGGTTATGGGGGTCTCTATGTGCAAAATGTTGCATTTATTTTCGCTCAAAGTTGTCGCTTTTACATTGAATTATATAGGGAAACTATTTGGTGTATTATGACCTAAACGCAAAACCAGGCCTAGTCACAAAGGTGCTGTATTTATAGAAAATCATCATTTTTTTAGTGAGATATGATGCGTTTTGGCAAATTTCACGGAATAAATGCGTTTGTTTCACGAATTAAAGGAGCATCGTGAGTTTTTAAGAAAAAAATACGTTTTCAGAGGAAAATAAGAAAAAAAATGTACAAAAACTCGTCTTGAGCATCTCAAATCGCAACAATTTGTGCTGAAAGAGCTCATGAACACGTTTTAATAGTTGTTTACTTCTTTTTCTACATAGCTTGTAACAATATTCCAGTATTTTGACCGATTGTAATTATTTAGGGTAATCGTTTTACGCCTGAACGCCCGTTATAAATCAAAGCTCCGAACGCGAAAGCCACGTGGCTTATCAGGCGTTATAATAAAATGCATTTTCAAGCATTTCTACGTGAAAGATCGGTCTGAAAATTGGCATGCACATAGAAAATAGGTTTATAAGTATCGAGAAGTGCTTATTTTTCGCGATGTTAACAGTAAACGTTGTCTTATAGGTTACAATACACTAAATGATCGCTTTATGAAGGGCTGTACTCTCTAAAAAAATATCATAGTTGACAGGAAGGCATGTTTTACACTTTTTACCATTATTCAGGTGTTATCTTGCGGAGATAATGGTAGGGCATGAATAGGTGTTCACTACTGAATCCCTGAAATATGATACACTTGAAGACTATAGTAAACCATTGCACTAGAAAAGGTTACATTCCACTAAGAAACGGCCGAAAAAAAAAGTTGCAAAAACAGTCGATTTTGATTTGTGTCAAGTTCTTTCTTGCATTGTACATGACATATCTTTTTTATTGCATAAATCGATTCCGCTTAGAATGGCCTTTAAGAAAAGGTATGGTTATGGGGGTCTCTATGTGCAAAATGTTGCATTTATTTTCGCTCAAAGTTGTCGCTTTTACATTGAATTATATAGGGAAACTATTTGGTGTATTATGACCTAAACGCAAAACCAGGCCTAGTCACAAAGGTGCTGTATTTATAGAAAATCATCATTTTTTTAGTGAGATATGATGCGTTTTGGCAAATTTCACGGAATAAATGCGTTTGTTTCACGAATTAAAGGAGCATCGTGAGTTTTTAAGAAAAAAATACGTTTTCAGAGGAAAATAAGAAAAAAAATGTACAAAAACTCGTCTTGAGCATCTCAAATTGCAACAATTTGTGCTGAAAGAGCTCATGAACACGTTTTAATAGTTGTTTACTTCTTTTTCTACATAGCTTGTAACAATATTCCAGTATTTTGACCGATTGTAATTATTTAGGGTAATCGTTTTACGCCTGAACGCCCGTTATAAATCAAAGCTCCGAACGCGAAAGCCACGTGGCTTATCAGGCGTTATAATAAAATGCATTTTCAAGCATTTCTACGTGAAAGATCGGTCTGAAAATTGGCATGCACATAGAAAATAGGTTTATAAGTATCGAGAAGTGCTTATTTTTCGCGATGTTAACAGTAAACGTTGTCTTATAGGTTACAATACACTAAATGATCGCTTCATGAAGGGCTGTACTCTCTAAAAAAATATCATAGTTGACAGGAAGGCATGTTTTACACTTTTTACCATTATTCAGGTGTTATCTTGCGGAGATAATGGTAGGGCATGAATAGGTGTTCACTACTGAATCCCTGAAATATGATACACTTGAAGACTATAGTAAACCATTGCACTAGAAAAGGTTACATTCCACTAAGAAACGGCCGAAAAAAAAAGTTGCAAAAACAGTCGATTTTGATTTGTGTCAAGTTCTTTCTTGCATTGTACATGACATATCTTTTTTATTGCATAAATCGATTCCGCTTAGAATGGCCTTTAAGAAAAGGTATGGTTATGGGGGTCTCTATGTGCAAAATGTTGCATTTATTTTCGCTCAAAGTTGTCGCTTTTACATTGAATTATATAGGGAAACTATTTGGTGTATTATGACCTTAAAGGGTGTTGCTGCAGTTTATTTAACGGAGAATATATTTATAGCAACACCGATGGTGCTATTATCACAACTTAATAATTTTGTTATCAGTATCATCAGAAATGACCGAATTGTTTTATAATTCAATTGTCAGTGGTTCGATCCCAGGTGGGGTTAACTTGTTTTTACTTATTTTTTATTTCTTTAATTTCATTCTTGTTTTATACTGGAGCTTTTTAGTCATGTCGTTTAAATTTATCAATTTAAAGCATTTAATCACAAACTTCAAAACAAGCCGAAATTTGTGAACAAGTACATGTAAGTTATTAATGATTAAGGTCGAGTTTGATACTGTATTGTATTATGTTTGTGATTAAATATTGATTTTTATTTATGTCTTTTGGTAAGCTGTTGTGATCCCAGTTAAAATTCAAAACAATTTCTAATCTTTAAGCATATTTCTTACAATCTATGTACCAGTACTTAGGTTTTTGCCTAATTGATGTATTTTTATAAAATTTGACGTAGACGGTAGGGAGAGTTAAAACAAAAAATCTCTGTTAAAAGTGCGGTGACCCCCTACTTTTTTTGTTTTGTTTCATGATAACAATACATAGATGAACATATTTGAGAAGTTTCGCAAAAGGTCATTAGATAGAACTTTTTTAAATTCCATTTTTGTGGTAGAAATAGTAAAAAAATGACGTTTTTGGGTGACATAAAAATTATAAAAATTAAATTTCTTAAAATGTAACTTGTGTTCTCCATTTTGTTGGTTGTTTGTGGTTTACTTAAATGGTATATGATATATATTAGCTTATATAATCTCTACATGTTTCCAATTTCATAGGTTATTAATCAGTATTATGCAATTAGAGATTTTTCAGTTTTAATGAAAAAGTACATATTATATAATGGTGAATAAAATCCAAACAAAGCCGGTGACCCTATGTTTTTATTGCATTTTTTCATTTAGTATTTGTATGTAGTACTTGAAATTTTGAGCAAAAGTTATTAGATGGAAAAAAATCATCAAAACTGCAGCAACACCCCTTAAGAAATTAGTTTCTTTGTCCTGGTAAAAAGCGTGCAAAATTGGCGTGGGTGTATTTATTTGTAAATAAAAAATTCGTAGCGGGTACAACATTGAGATCATTTAATTTCCATTAAAAGTTTCGTTGTGAATTTTAACTAAAGTACCGGGGTATATCGCTAATTATTTGGCATTGTCATTTTCTCTTAATAAAATATCATGTAAACACGAGTTCCTTCATTATTGAAACAATTATTGTATTGTATACTGACTGCACACAAGTGTCGTAACATACGGATGCAATACGTAAATTCGGACAGTACTTAAAGTCGGACACAAGTAAATAAATGCTTTAATACTCTTGATATCTTGAAACTCGGTATTTGATGTTAAAAAGGGCAATTGAATCGATTAACACCATACGAGTCAATCGTTTTGATCATCTAAACGCTTTATTTACGTTTACAACTTAACGTGCTGTCCGAATTTAAGTACACATACATGTGCACATACATGTAATATATGATTTTCTTTGGTACATTTACATTTAAGTACACGGTGCCTGTTCTGTAACATTAATTTACGATATTGACTACATGTACATCAGACTACTTGCTGTTTTATGTATATGTATGTATACATATTATATATATGTAAATGAAGAAATAAAATAAAGATGAAAACCTGCCTCTTATCATTTTGTAGGAAAATTTTATGGGCTACCAAATATTTTTATTTGTAGCCCAATGGGCTACCTGAAAAATAAGAAATTTGTCGGACACTGGGTCAGTAGACAAGCTTTGCATGTTTTCATAACGTCAAACACTTAAAATCCAGTTCCGCCCAGATGATCAGTTTACAGTATAATTACTGTTAAAATAATTACTGTACTAAAATACCGTAACAATAAAGATTCTTCGTGTTCAACTTGAAATTATTCTAGAGGAAATATCAACTTATTCGCGATATAATTTCGTTAAAAAATACCTTAGAAACTTTTAACCGAAATCAACAAAATTCAATGTTCTCTGCGCTACAAAGTTTGTATAAAAAATTAAATACACGCACGCTTTGCAGGAGTATACATTGTACCTTGACCTTGTACATTGCAGCATAATTTTCGCGCGCTTTTGTCGGGAAATATACATGATGACTGACTAGAATTGACTGTATATTGGAAGCATTTGTAAACGTCGTGTTAACAATTAAAAATCGTAGTGTGTTTCGGATAACTAATTATTATTCTCATTTGCAAATTTTAGAACATTTATTCTTGTGTTATATCAGGTTTTTTTTCCACTTTTTGGGAAGATAGCCCATGGCTTTGGAATTGGGAATTTATCGGCATTTTCATGAAATACGGAAAATAAATTCATTAGCCTTTTCTTCCACACGAAAAGTCCACTGATTAGGGAAATACTAAATTTGATATAACCCTTTATAATCATTCAAATTAAAAGAACAAAATCATGTAATACTTTGTTAGATGTAATTTAATTAAAATTGAGATAAAATACATAAGACTTCTTTCACACAAAAAAAGAAGAAAAAAATTGGAAATTGGGAATTTTTTGCCACATTTTGGGAAAAAAGTATACTTTTTGGGATTGGGAAATTTCGGCTATAAAATCAGGCCAAAAAAAACCTGTATATGTATTATGATTTAAATATTAATTTGTCAAATGTATTATATTCATTCATATTGTAGACGTACCTGTGAATAAAGAAACAATTTTTATACGTATTAATTTTCTGTACAATTATCTTTTTTTAAACATGTACTACAGTATTTAAACAATTTATTATAACAATGTTTATATTTTTTGGCATGCCCAGTAGCACACTGCTAACGCGGCGTTGCACGGCGGTCACTGATAAGAACGGAAATTGTCTGCATTTACCAACTAGCCTAAAGTAATACACGCCGCGGGAATTAGAGAACGCGGCGTAACGCCGAGCGTCTTATCGAGTTCACCTCACTCTTCCAACGCCGAGTGAACACTCGCTAGCAGAAAAAGACCCGCGGAAGGAGCGCAGGTTTTTTGGGGAAAACGCGTGGAGTGTACTGTAGATCTTCCTTTATCTTTACCAATTACTGCCTTCAATCATTAAAATTGAATGAAAACATGTACAGTAACGCCAGTAAGAATATTTACTTGTAATAATCTAACCCAAAATTTGGCTTTAGTGTCCCTTATGATTTTATCCCTTACTTTCATATAATCAGCCCTCCCCATAATATCGTCCCCTTAAAGAAAAACCTACATAAAGTGCTGAAAATGTAATGCTTTTCAATTTTTAGATGTTGTAATTTATTTTATGGTTATCCAAGACTATTACGACGATCATTCTTGTGATTTCTGGTATTCATTGGAAAGTAGGTAATGTTTATTCCAGGGTGATGCTATAATTTTTAAATTACGTAACTCAAAAGTAAGTAGTATGTTATTGGATTAATAGTAGCTTTATCAAAATATGCCGCTTATTATTCATTAAAGTGTAAAAAAATAAAGACTGTGTCTTGCCGTGAACTGTCTAGTGCAGTAATGCCCCAAATCTTGACAGCCAGCTGGTTGAAGAAAGGTACAGAACCGAAGAAGCCCCGAAGTATTCTTCAAAACGATGACCTCGTGTGCCTCGTGGTTTTTTTTCGACTTTCGTTCACGTCCAAAGAACGACTGTCAAATTTGCCTGGTGCAGAAAAGCCCTAATTGCAAATTCACTAGATTAACGTCTTCCCTCGTCGCCAATAATGTGTTTCTACACATATAACTAAGATATTTCAAAGTTAAAATACCAATTTATTTACACGACGTACAAGATAAAAGCAATAGATGTTTCTACCTTCGTCTCAGTCCCTCGAATGCCAGAGTTGAACCCGCTTCGTCAAACGTCACTACCGGTACGCACTAAAACCCGCACCACTGCAAAAGTGAACCAAAAAGGCCTCATGGTATAACAAAAAGGCCTAAGAATATTTTTTATTATCATTGAATAGTTATGCTGCATATAATTATCATATATATTAAATAGTCATAACATTTTTATTAGTCTACTTCAAAGCCGTTAATTTTATATGAGGTTTTTGTGTGACGTCACAAGAGGGGTTTTCCGTTACTAAAAATAGATTGGCCGTCAACTTCTCGATCGCGGCCTATTATATTGTATCAGAGTAAAGGTCGTCGGAAGACTTAATACTTACAATTTCACAAAACAAAACTATAAATACCCGTATTCTTTTTTAAGTAAGGCTTTAATAAATGATATTTCAAAAATTATAAAACATATAATAATTTTAATAATATTATTATTATAAGTGGTGTGGATGCGATAGTGTTATTTTTCATCAGAGATTGAAGTTGAGTGTAAGGGGTGTATTGAATCAGTCATAAAACAAAGCCCTTAAATAGCTCAATACATTTCAATCTTATAATGTAGTTTGAATTTTCCTTTACATTGAATGAATTTTCGTTTCGTTTACATTGAATGAAAATATTAATAATTTAAGCATTCCAATTGAAAAAACACCTGCATATTTTGCAAATTGGACTGTCTTTGCATGTACATGTATATTGAAAACTCTTCTTTAGTGATGAGCGATACAAATCAAGCATTTTATGATACCATAAATCTACACATTTAATTTATTTTACGCAAGTATTTTATATCCGTATATAATGACCAAACGCGATTGCTTGTTGACATGATGATGTTTCGAACACTGCTGCAGTAACGCACGATCTTTACACATTATAGCAGAGTTTACATTTGCAGTCACCCGTTAAATACGTTATTTGTGAAGCAGTAAATTTTTAAAATCTTTTAAATGTATAGTTATTAAGCACTTTATTGTCATGTTTAAACTGGCTAATATATATGCTTAATAGTTCCTAGCTGTTAATCCATTTCGGACAAATTTCTAATTTTTTTTTAATATGTTCAAATATTTTATTAAAGCAACTGTTAAGTTTTTGACTTAATATGCTTAGAGATGACACGGAGGTATCATAAATTGTGTTTAATGACCAGACACATGTGGTTTATGCAGAGACCCCATACAGAGTCATACCAGTATAGGTCCCTGGGTTTAGTTTTCTTAGTAATTGTCTGGACAGTATCCGATCATATCGAGATAATCGGTTTGTGATAAACAAAGGGGCAATTAAACACTGGGTTAAAAATGTTGAAACAAAGAGTGTCAAAACTGGTGTGAACAATTAAATAAAAGCATTTACATTTATCAAGAGGATTTAGGTTTTCTGTAACAAGGTAAGTTTTTACAGACAAATAGGTTCAAATCAGTTTCTATATGTTGATTACATAAATTCAATCAATTTGTTGTTTGTTTTCGTCCTTATTTGTGTTCGTTCATAGGATTCAATTTAATCTGAAAGAATTTCAAGTTCTGAGTATTTTTTGTTCTTCAAAAGGGTCTCGAATATGATTGTAACCTTATCACGATGCGGTTCATCACATGCAAACAATAGCAGAATGGCCGCAGTTTTGACGGCCAAAATATTAATTGACCTTATCGCGATGACGTCACAAAAGGGGCAGTCCCTTAGCGACGGTGAAAACAAAGCCCTAGATACGGTCGATTTACTACGCTGATTGAGCACCTCTGCTGATGTTTCGTCAATTGCATTCCTATTGGGAAGTCGATAGGTAATTAAATGTCCTGTAATTGGTGTTTAAAATGTCTTTTGACTATTATGAAGGGTTAGATTGCACTTCGAAAGCCCGATATGATCAGAAAATAAAACTAATTGGACTTAATGAATGTCCGTACAAATTGCAAGCTGGATGTTGGAAAAATGACCCGACCAAGTGGCCGATGATCGAGTACGGCGACATTCATGATTAACTTTCTCACTGAGACACCGGGTAAATTCGTTTATTCTGTAATAATGGGAGTATCCTTGTAGATGTTGATGTAATGAGTATTGTCGTTCTTTTCAGGGTTCATTCATCTTCGAACATTATAATTATATTTCTACTATGATAATTTATCATGCTAATGTGAAGCTGTAAAATACGTAGGGACATCTGGTACATGACTTACTGAAAGCCTTAGTTGTGTTCATTGTAATGAGTACGAGTGACAAATATTAAAATTAACACACATATATCTGTATAAATATTTGTTTTTCAAACATTATTTACCCCCGTTGCTGTCAAACGTAATTTCTTTTTTTATGATGTCGATCGTTTATTGTCGTAACATTAAATCTTAATACGGAATGACGTCTTTTTAATTAACTGATACACGCTAAATACGTTACTTGTTTTTTTTACGTTAATTTTATAATTATTAAATACTTTAATAAATTAATCGGGCTAGTATCTTTACGGTGTAAATTTCTGATAATCTAAATTGGACATGACTTTATATTTGACCATATGTCACATATCTAATTTAAGCAACTGTTAAGTACATCGGCGTTAATTATTCATCCAAGTGACTGCTTAATACTACCAGAAAGAGGAGACATGGTGGCATCTATCGTGTTAAATGACACTGTCTGGACCACCCAGTGTGGTTTATGACACCTTTTTGTCAGTTAAGTTTGGACAATATTTGATCAAAACGAGATAATCGGATTATGCAAAACAAAGGGGCAATTAAACACCAGAATACAAAAGCTTACACGATATTAAGACTGATGCAAACAATCAAATGAAAAATATTGCATTTAATTTAATTAAATGTTTATTTAAGGTGTCAACGTGTTTTATAAAGCAACTGTATATTCAATTATTTCGGCATTTAAAATTTGGCTTAAATGACTGCTCAGTATGACAAGAGATGACATAGAGGTATCATAAATTGTGTTTAATGACCACATGTGGTTTATGCAGAGCCCCAAGTATAGGTCCCCAGCTGGCTTTATGACACCGTGTTGTTTATTTGTCTGGACAGTATCCGATCATAACGAGATAATCGGTTTGTGATGAAGAAAGGGGCATTCAAATACCTAACATGCGGAAACAAAAAGTGTCGAAATTGGTGTGAACTAAATAAAAACAATAACATTTATCATGAGAATTTATTTAATACGTAATAAGGTAAAAATATAGAGGTTCAAATCAGCTTCTATATGTTGCATATATTTAAAATTTATTGGTTGTTTGTTTTCATCCTTATTTGTGTTCGTTTATTAAATTAAATTTATTATGAAAGAATTTCTATTTCTGGGTATTTTATTCTTAAAAAAATGGTCGCGAAGATGTGCCTTAACTTAAGAAAATTGCGAGCAGTGTGTAATATTTCAATGCAAATAAAATGGCGACAGCGCATTTGTTTTCACCGTCGTCAAGGGGCATGTAACTCTAACTGACGCAAGTGCCCGGATGTTGCGATAAGGTCAATATGCGCAAACGTGACGTCATTATCGAAATCCCCAAAACCTCCTATACGTATTTCTTCGTGAGTGTTAATTTATTGTGTGTCGACATTGTGTGAGTGTTGTGGTATGGCCTCCAATCGTATAACATTAAATGTCGTCAAAAAAGTAACGCACACAATATATGTGAACAACGTTATTTATAATTATAATGTAAAACAATAAAATAAATAAAATAAAATATACGCATATGGATTAGTGACTGCTGAAAGACAAATATTTAATATTTTTAACATATACTATTAAGTATATAATATTTTGTTATATATTATTAATTTCCTCTTAAACTTTTTTTGCAATGTTTAAAATATAAGAAGTGAAAAGAATTTGCATGTACAAAAAAACTCGCTAATCAGATCGGGTATCCAAGTGTCAATGGTCATTCACAGTTTGCGGCATCTGTTTTGATAACAGATTAGTAGAACGCCCACATATGGTGTAAAATGACACTTATTGGCACCTATTGATAATTACCTGCGGATTTTAAAATATTTTCCTAACTTTTAACGATATAAAACTAGCTACATTAAATTCGGAAGACTTAAACCGAAACAAATAAACATGCTTTATTCTATGTGATATATTAAAAATTATAACTGATTGTCTATATTATTACGCATTTCATTAGCATTAAAAATATATTTAGCAAAGTTTATAATGTCTTTTTTATTAGCCGACTGCATTAGAATGTCAACTTTGTTTATTAACGTTGTCCACCTTTGAAAATATGGTTTTAAATGTTCCTTTCTAATTTCTCTATAATAGAGGACAAACAAGTAAAAAAGGATACTCGTTTTCTATGGCGTGTCCGTTGCAAAACTTACATTTCTTTTTTTGCGTAGTATCTTATTATAACGACCGCTTTCGATCTCTGATTTATGTGAAAAGTATGAGGCGAAACAATGCACCACCTCCGAGTTCCTGGCTAAGGTCGGTCAAGTGTACAGTGTTGTGCTGGAGTAATGCACATGTATATTTTATTATGTACATTAAGTTTAAATTCTGTTGTATTTTGTCACGTTGACGGTATATTCTATGTATTTTTGTTGTAAATGTATTTTTTGTAATAAAGAAAAGAAAAAAAGTTCATACAGGTTTTATGTCGTACTCCATTTTGATTTAATAGAAAATAGAATTCACATGTTAAACAATATTATTATGTAATTGAAATTAATAGAAATAATGTATATTTTGTGAAAAAGGTAATAACAAACTTCATACCTGTTTTATATCTTACTCCATTTTCAATAAATTGAAAGTATGTATATTTTGTAATAAAGAAAATAAAAAACTTTATACATGTTTTATGTCGAACTCCATTTTGATTTTATAAAAAATGCCATTCACATGTTTAACAATATTATAATGTTGTTATGTTGTATTTTGTCAGTGTGACTGTATATCGTCTGTAAATGTTTGCTTGTAACTGTATATTTTGTTATGTAAATTGTGTGACTGCTTGTACATTGTCTGTATCGTAAATGTATATTTAAACATAAACAACAAATAAAGAAAATAATAAACTTCATAACTGTTCTATGACTTATTTCATATTGATTTATGTGTATTTGTTTGTAAACACAATTTGAAACCTTAAATAACAATAATTGCTTTAAGGCCTTTTTGGTTCATTTTTTGGCCTTTTTGGTACGTTTTGGGGCCTTTTTGGTATTCGGCCTTTTTGGCATGCGGCCTTTTTGGCATTCTATACATAGATGGTGACGTCACTACGTTATTGTCAGTAAGACCGGTGTGTACACAATGGCCTTTTTGGTTTTCGGCCTTTCTGGACCTAAAACGGTCTGATCTACGTCCCGTCTTCTCTCGACTCGGTACGGATCGGGAGCAAAGTCACAACAATACAATTAAATACAAACACAAGAACCAATACTAACCACTAGAGTGAACTTGAACTCGTTTTTTAGATAACAGACAAATGGCTGCCAGCTTTTCCCTCCGATTTGATCATGTGACCACACTCACAAAAATATCATGTTCAAATAATAAGTACGGGTTATAAAACCACTAAACAAATCGGGAGAAAGTCGACCCGGTCACAAATAATAATGGCATATGTATAATATATCACACAAAGTGTTCACTGCGGATAAATAATAATGCCGACGTACCACATTGATATAAACTAGATTGTTTACTGGTAAAAAAAGAGAAAAAAAATGATGATTTCACAACCAATCAATGATGTACACAAACGATGTTTTCCATTGACAGTGAGGTATCAAAATTTTAGAACAGAATATATCAAAACAGCGAAACCCATGTATCAGTTATTGAATGTATGTAATTAGAGCTCATTGTGTCATTGTCGACATGAAAAGGTCCACAAGTCAACCGGGGGTGACTAAAAACCGATTCATGTCACCCTGCGATGACTTCAAGCCGACGGGTGACTAGAATCGGCTTTATTAAGTTTATGTCACCACAGGGTGACATGAATCGGATTCTAGTCATCCCCGAATGACAAGAATCGGCTTCTAGTCACCCGTGTATTTTTTATCAAACGGCACCGCATCCACAAATAACTTCCGCAATTAATTAATTAAGTTTTTATTTAGACATTTTATATATCTCTTCTTTCGTTTTTGTAGTATTGTTGCGTTCCGTGGTACTATAAATTCACAACGCAATTCCGATACGAAATGTTCAACGGGTTTATTCACAAAAACGGCTATAACTGTGTACTGATAAACAAAATGCTTACTTCCGATACATTCAATAAAACTTAATATTCATCGGATTTAACAGTCTTGACAAAGTGGCGTAATCAAAAAATAGAAAACAATGGATGTCAAAAGTTCAATGATGCTCTTCTAAACGTAATACGGTAGTTAAAGTTAGATTTAATACTTCAATTACTTCATATTTAAAAGAACTTAGTATGGAGCTATTACTTATGTCTCAAAATTCAATGGTTCAATACCAAAGTTACTACTGATAATGTTAAGCTTACTTTTTTACTGCACTTGATCCAATGACTCGAATTACATTAAAAATTATCAAAGATTAAATGAGTAAAGGAAAAGCCAACTTGGTGTTAAAAACAAATAAGACCGTATGGTAATTTAAACACCGACCCGCCTTGATCTAATAACTCGAATTACATTTAATATGAACAAAGATTAAATGAGTTAAGGAAGAGCCGGCTTTGTGTGAAAAACATAAAAGATCGTATGTTTATAATCATGTTTCAATTAAAAAAGCTTTTAGAAAATAGTTTACTTAACCTCTAATGAGTATTTGCGTATCGTATGGTCCAAACTTTAATTAATAACTCGATATTCAATCAGGTATTATACTTAAAGAAATGTTTTTGGTAGTTCGCCCTCATTTAATTGAAAATATTATAATTGCTACACGCATAAAGGAAATCTCTGTCCAAGCAAAATGCCACCTACGCCTTCCACTGCTTGGAAGTATATCACGACATCATCCGATAAGAAGTCGCCGATCCAAGTGACTTTTAAACGTGGCAACTTTATAAGACTGACTGTTTAGTCTGTTAAACAGGTTCAAAGTGTGTTGTGGCTATGTACATAATTCGTTTAAGTTCTGTTTTGTCAAGTAATTATTTTGTCGTCATGTAATATTATGTTTCTCGTTCTATTGTTGATGTACAATATTAATAGTTTAAAAACAGTTTTTGTCATTCAATTTTAACAATAAAAAGTAATCAACAAAATCAGCTTCGAATTATCGACAGCAACGCTGTGTCAATATTTAGTCACTTCCGTTGCACTTCCGGTTAAAACGAAAGTAGAATTCATGGAGTAATGGTACGGTAAACAAAGTTGACTATTTTTTCAACAGATTTTGACCGAATATCCGAATATTCGTTCGGATGGATGACCGAATATTCGAATACCAAAATCGGTATTCGTTGCCATCCCTATTTTTTAGAGAAAACTCTGATAGATGTTACCCCTTTAAAAGTTATAACTAGAATGAACCCTGTTACCAAAATTTGGTCACTTTATATAGCCGCGGAATTCCACTTGTGACCAGAAATTGGTCACTGTGACCAAATATTGGTCACTGTGTGACCAAAAGCGGGTCACAATAACTGCCGTGACCAATTATGAAACGCTCGCACGCTTAACACTTATGAATTATAAAATGGACTTTAAATGACAAACCAATTTAAAACAGACTATATGAACTAATTAATAACCTTTACATGCTAATAAAAGCGTAGATTTCTTACCTTATGCCTAAAAATAGGTCTTGCGATAAAAATGTAATTCTAACACGGCACGCAACTTGTTTTCTATAGACAAAAAAGGAAATCAAGTGTGGGTTATTCTGCAATAACTTATGGGCGGAGCTTAATGTTTCGAAAATAGTTCCGAATAAATAAAGAAAATATTGCAGTAAAATGCACGTGCTAACACCTGCTCTAAAAGAAATGTAACAAATATAGCATGTATATAAATGTAATGAAACAACAAATTGTATATTTGGTGATAAGTGGCATAACCACGCCTACAAAGAATGTTATTTGTTAGGAAACGTAATTCAGAAAACTTTAATGGCATGTCAGCTTTTCAGTAGCATCAATACACGTGACGTCATTAATTTTCTACGATTGTTGTTTTCAATGAAAGTGACGTCATTTGCAAAATATTTATGAATGAAAACGACGTCATATGTTTGTACAAGTCAATGACGTCACTAAATAGTAAACTTTGTTCTAAGAAGAGCGGAGTATTGAAAAATATAGTTCACGTCCTAAAGCTTGAACCAAATCGATCAGAATTGTGTAAGAATTGAAATAATATTTTTCTATGATGGTTTGTTGTCGAATAACCCACAGTAAGTTGTATAGATGCGTGTTATCAAATCACTCGTGCTTCGCACTCGTGATTTAATTCCTACGCATCTATACTCCTTACTGTGGGTTATTCGACAACAAACCATGATAGAAAAATATTATTTCTTAAACACAGCAGTGTGCAAGAATAACCCATAAGTCAGCATTCCAAGATGGCGGACAATTGAGAAATGACATGACGACTTCTAGTGAAAAATGTGAATAACAATCAGACTAACGAAGATAATTGTGCAATACCTATGGATTTATAAAAAATATGTGTTCATTAACCCAATACAGTGCTTTTTGTTATGAACAATTCGCTTAGAATATAAATAACTTGAGTAAAAGTGCGTCTCGGAACAGACCCTCTATGAGTCAACCTAAATAAGAAAGAACAATGTCCACATTCCTGGTTAAAATGGCAAGTAGCAAACATGGTTTGATTTATATGTTATGGGATCTGTTAATAGTCAGATTCATTTACATATTCTGCTTATTATGTGTGTCAAAACGCACTGACTATTGGAGTGAATGAATCCAGAACAAGTATTTACAGGAAAGGTTAAACATTAGATTAAAACCCCAGTGCATATCATTACCCCCCCCCCACATACACACACACAATTTGGCTAAACTCCTGTAGCCAATACACATTTGAATAAAATTTAAAGTTAAACACAAACATTACCTATAGTTTAAAAACACTAGTAAACAACTGTCATCGTCACATTAGTTAGTGCCGTTGTAAAACAACATTAACACAGTAAATGAAATATGACACAGTTAGTGTTTTTAATTTAGGTATTTGTTTTTTTTTCTGCAGTGCTTCCCGAATCTCCTTAAGCACATTAAGCATGTCCTTGTGATTTGCATTGATGGCACTCAGTATTGTAGAATGCCCCTCCCTAATTGTGTTTTCCATCAGTATTGTTGACTGCCTTATTGCCTCCGTGATCGGATCCTGGATTACAGCCGTCGGCACCTGTGAAGTTGTCATCGTAGTGGAAAGCACCACTGGCTGTTCTGATGTTACTAACCGTGGCATGGGGCTCATCCAATCCCGCTGTTCAACAGAAGACAGTGTTGGTACAACCTGCTGATTAGGTTCCGCATAAGTAACCGTTTGCTGATCATCAGGGGCGGTCAAAGAGCCCAGCCAGACGTTGAACTCCTCCTCCTCCTCGTCGTGCTCGTCTAACAGGGGCGTTGGTGCATCGTACTGACCAATTGGAGGGTCAGTCAAACATCCTGGCTCGATGGATATATCAGAAGATGTTAGAGAACCGCCCATTTAAACGGACGTATGGGGATTCAAGGCATGTTTCGTTTTCTCCTGGTCCGGTCGTTCCAATTTTAACGCAGAGCCCTTTTCAATGCTGCTTAGTGGCAACACAGGATCTTGGGTTTGCACTGTGTCCTCTATGGCTTCTACATAATTGTCGATGTCAATCGGCCGTTCCGCTTGATTTAGGAGCACTGGCGTATTGGTCATACCAAGTTTACTTGCCTCATCGATATGCCTCCTGTACTTACGTACATGGTCTATAAGTTCGTGTTGCTCAAGGCAGCGGAAATTGCATAAACTGCAAGAGAATGGTACTCTGTCCATCGACACATGGTATTTTAAAACATGGCCTACCACTCTAGACTTTCTGTCAGTTTTTCCACAGGCACGACATCTATACTTCTTATGACGATCGTCTACAGCTTGTCACATTTTTAAAAAATAAACAACCAGTAGTGACGTAACAATTTATTATTACTAAACTTAATGATTGTTCTTTTGCGCCACTAAATGTTAGATTATACTTTAAATAATCCCTATTTTTGTAATAACCCCCCCCCAAAAAATATTTATGCACTTTTCTTTTCTTTTTTTTTACGCAACGTTTTTTTTCGCGCAAGATCCTAAGTCTTTGATTATGTATGAATTAGGTATTGGCTCACATATTAGTTATTTGCTTATGTGTTTCTTAAGTTTCTGTTTCGTAGAGATAAACCATTTAGGAATGTGTTTGCCCCTGTACGGATTCCGTTTATCGTGGTGCACCATTTTAGTATGGCCCTCTCGGTCAGTTTGCAATACAAAGTTTACTGTTGAATTGTTTTTGAATGAGCATGGGTCCCTCGTATATATTTTCGAGTTTCGGACATAACCCAACTGTACGGCCCTCATTAAGACACCATACAGGGTCGCACACCTTGAAGTCTATTAACGAAGCTTTTTGTTCAAAATGAACTTTACTGCGTTTTGCCCTTTGTTTTAGGTGTTCCATCGCTATCTGGTGTATGCGGATCAACCTTTCCCGTTGTTGTCCCGCATATCCGGCCTGTTGCATGGTGGTGATATTTATCATCTCGGTGGAACCTCCAGAAGATGGATCAGCATATATGATGTCTGCTGGGAGTCGAACTTCACGTCCAGTTACCATCATATTTGGGGAGAAACCAGTCGCTTCATGCGGTGTTGCTCGGTACGCACCCGCCAAACTACCTAGGTGTAGATCCCAGCTTGTTTCTTCACCCGCCAGGAAGGACTTTACCATTTTAATAAGTGTGCGGTTAAACCATTCTATCTGCCAATTGCCCTTTGGATTCTGTGCACTCGTCCTGGACTTTGTCATTTGTAGTCTACTGCACAGTTCCTTGAAGAGGTTAGACTTGCAAAAATAAACAATCTCCCTTGTTCTCCAGGTCAACGGGAGTCGCCATGTTCCCGATAACAACAGACTGGTTTATCACAGTTACTGCGTATTTATACGCACAAGAACGTAAAATACCAAAAATAGTACAACCCGACCGCTCAGTGCGCGATGTCATGTATAAAACGCGGAACGTTTAGAAAACTGATTACTGTTCAGACCATTTTCGTAGGATCGGGAATTTTTGTTAAAAAAAAACAATGTCAAATCTAATTTAATTTTTTCAGGGTTTTGAAAAAATACGTCTGCCGGTTTTGTAAACCGATAAATATAAAAGTTGTCGCCTTATGTAATTAACAGTTTGAAGCCATGGAGAACTCATAACTGATTGTAATGTAATAGTCGTATTTTCCACGAGTCCCTCTTTTCTCCGATATATAAGTTTCAACTGTTTCAATCGCATACATGCAACTTCTTCCGTCTTTATCCATGACTCGATAATCCAGCTTATGCCCGTTTTCATTTTTTTCAAACGAATTCTGGTTAATATTGACGATAAGAGTGCTAAAGCATGTCAAACACAAACGTTAACAATTTTTCTAAAGTATTAAATGAATTTCGGCATATGTTTCTATTTAAAGATTTGATGAAATGAGCACCCAATCAGGGGTTCTGAAATATTTTAAGAGTCTACTTGTCCACGGACAAGTTGGACCCACAAATTCACTTGTCCGTACCCAAGAAGTACTTGTCCGTACTTTTAAGATAAGATAGCAAATAATACAAGCATACACTTTTGTTAACTTCTATTTTAAATTATAAACATAGTTAACGAGAAAATTCACATGAACAACAAATACAAGCAAGATGTGCATATAATAAGATCACGTTTAAGTCACACATGATACCATCTCGGATATTTAATAAACTCAACATGACTAGACAATTCACTTGAAATAAAATAACCTCCGTCAATTTAAAGTATACAATTATCCGCTAATAAAGGAAACTCCTTACAAAGTTTACATTTACACACATCGGCAACGTTTTCAAGCCAATGAAAATCAATTAGCCAAGACTCAACAAATTCTCGTTTCCGCTAGGCGTCGTATGTTTATCATATTCATACTTGGCTTTTCTCTTCTTTTCCGACGCCGAACTGATTTTATCATTGGTCTGATTAGCGTCATGTCTTGACGTTGAAGTGGTTTTATTATATAAAAATCAAATGCAGGTCGTTAGAACATGTATGCGGCCATTTGCAATGTACGAAAAGTGTTATCTAATGCGTGGTTGGCTGTTGCTATACACATGTGTGCTTGTTTCTCTATTAAAATTGTTTTCTTATGCGTGATTGGCTGTTGCTATATATACTCATGGACTGGTTTACTACATTAAATAAGTATTATCGGAAAATAACCTATCTTTAGTTGAAAAAGTTATTTATATAAACTTTTGTTTTTGATTTTCGGAAAATAGAGTAGTTTCGTTCTCGAAAAAAAAATTACCACGGAAATTTTACTTGTCCCCGGACAAGTCAGCTTTCAAAAACTGCTTGTCCGGAAGGGGAAGTTGACGACTCGGACAACTCGGACAGCATATTTCAGAACCCCTGAGTACGGTATTATGGAATTCAGTACGGTGTTATGGAATTTTTCGTATAAAGGAAGTCTATTTCACACGCAAATTCAGTTAAGGCGGAAATTGTCTTCCCTGATTAGCCTATGCGGACTGCACATGCTACCAAGAGACGACACTTTAGCACATGCATTAAGTCCAGTTTTCCCAGGGCGGGACTCATATGAGTCGTGTTCTGAGAAAACTGGGCATAATGCATGTGCGTAAAGTGTCGTCCCAGATTAGCCTGTGCAGTTCGCACAGGCTAATCAGGGAAGAAACTTTCCGCTTTTATGGTATTTTTCGTTTAAAGGAAGTCTCTTCTATACGAAAATCCAGTTAAGGCGGATTGCACAGGCTAATCTGGGACGACACTTTACGCACATGCATTATGCCCAGTTTTCTCAGAACACGACACAAATGTATATCGGGTACCAAACTATTTTCTTTAAAACACTCATTTCTTGTTTTGCATCATGCAAAGATAAATCGTCATGTGGATTCTGAACAATAGTTTCTCTTTTTCAGACCGTTGACCTCCTAAAAGTCCAGTTGAATCTGCTCTTAAAGCACGGCACGGCAGAGTGCCCACTCGTGGTCATCTTGGACTCGCTTGACCAGCTGGACACCTCTCACAATGGCCGCTCTTTGATGTGGCTCCCGGCCTCCCAGCCGCCTCACTGTAAGATTATCGTGTCATCACTTCCGGAAGAGAATTACGAGACGTTTCCGGTCCTGAAGGTAGCGGAACTTTTATAAAGGCAACAGGTGTACTAGTATAAAGATAAAATACTATGTAAGGGGGGATGTTTATTCATAGAAGTACTCCCGGCTGTACAATTTAAACCTTGTTATGAGTGATAAAGAGCAACACACGAACCTACATTAATATTCAGTTGTCAGTAGCCTGTCTATTAACAGTTATTGTATTATTATTATTATTATTATTATTATTATTATTATTATTATTATTATTATTATTATTATTATTATTATTATTATTATTATTATTATTATTATTATTATTGATTTAGTAATTTATTTATGCTGTCATGTGGCTTATAGGGAAATAACATTGATTTAAAACTGAGAATTCACTGTTTAAACAGTAAAAATTATGTTGACGTCCAAATTGTATTATTCCCGCGAAAGTCATCCGTTTATCTCCACATAGGGCGAAAGGCATAAGTAAAGAAAATGTATTATATATGGTAGACTATCGTTTTTTTAATCACTGTGACCATAGAAAATCAAAATTTTCACTCATGGCTGCGCCATAAAGTGTTAAGATATACATTGGTTACTGTATATTTTTTCTATCTCTTTAAAACCAGTTTTCTAGTTTACAAAAAATAAAGAAGAGTTATGTATCTACGTGTCCATTGACTATTTAAAACACTGGTGGCCACATTTTGTATTTGATTTGTATTTGAGGAATATGTTACTTTTTTTAAAATACCAAACGACATCGAAATCTGTGTAGACCTACAACTTAAAAACACACCGCTAAGAAGTCCTTAAAATAATTCAGCAAACGCAAAATATTTCATTATAAACTTGTGATACATGTTTGCCGTTTTTTATAGAAATTATTTCCTGACGAGGATAGGTACATACATGTCCCGGAACTAGATCAGAGGGATGCACACAGCATAGTGGCATTGTGGGCGCAGAAACGGAACCGGACGTTGACTCAGACCCAGATGGAACTTCTGCTGACCACATTCCGGAAGTGCCCGACACCGCTGTTCTTAAAGGTGAGTGCACGCAGCTCTGGAAAGGTTTAATAACTGGAAAATGAGGAAAATCCGTGCAGAAAATTTAAATACAATGAGCAAAGAATTTTGACACTAAATCGGGCCGATAAAGACCATTCATTCTCATTGTTCGGTTGGAGACAGTACCTATATTTCCACGGGGTTCATAAGACGTCGCCCTTCAACTTGGTGATTATAAGCCACTGCAATCGCAATATTGTCTTCGATTTGTATAATACATATTTAACGTGTAAATATCTTATGTATTAGATTCATTCAGACGGTAGAAATTCTATAGTGTCATTAAATGTTTGCTTTGCTGCGTTATTATTAGTGGGCTTAATGCACTAGATTCTGCCTTAACTGGATTTTCGTTTAGAAGAAATTTTATACTAACCGAATAAAAGCGCAAAATGTCTTTCCTGTTTAGCCTTTCCGGACCGCACATGCTAATTAAGACCAGCTTTCCAAGAACAATGTTCAATTATTTATCTACATGCTAAAGAAAGTTCTTTTTAGCAAAAATTTAGATCAACATGGATATTTACTGCAGCAAATAACGGAATCACCGAGACGGAGCTTGATGACGTGTTGTCTTGCGATGATGACGTATTGAATGACGTCTTCACCTACTGGACACCGCCCATGCGCAGACTGCCCCCTCTAATTCTCGTGCTAATACGGACGGACATCGACCAATATATCGGTATTGAACCATCTGGTATTTTCTCGTTTGAATTTAATGTTTTACGAACGTCGAGCTGTTGAGAAGACAGTGATGTCCAATGCATTATCAACGTCGCATATTATTAAAATTAAGATAAAGCGTTTATCGCAACGGTTGAACGTCTGCCTTAAGAACTTGTGATCATAGGTTCGCTTCACCTTGATGCTTGCAGATTTTTTTCAGCTGAGTAACACTTACTTCAATGTTCTTTAAGTGATTTTTTATGAAATTAATATCAGTGGTAAATTAGCTACATTCTGCATGCAATAAGTCAAGGCATTTAAAGAGCACATGTACTTCATTTACACTGCGCGTATTTGTTTCAATGCTCTGTGATTGTCTATAATTAACAGATGTGTTGTTGTTTTTATTCACCGCAGTTGAGCGCGGTTCAGACGGTGCGTGCGTGCTGAACTGGTACCACCGTCAATTTACGGAAAGTGCGCACGGGCTCTACTGCGCAGACGAAGCGAAGAACAAGCGTCTCCATGGCAACCTAGCTGATTTCTTCGCGGGAGCCTGGGAAAATGGTAGTATTGAGCATAATTATGATATGTTTGGACAGGTAGTCGTTATATCAGGAAGAATATCACAATAACTAGTATGCAAAAATAAAAATATACGTTGATTTTTCAATCAGGCTCAATTTGCTAAGTGAGTCTTTGATAATTTTTGGTCCTCCAATATAGCAGTATAATGAAGAACATTATCGTTATCATGAGTTTTTAAACGTTTCATTATTTTCAAATAGCCGCAAGTCATTTCTAAAAAGAGAATATTTATATTGTTTTTATTAATTCACTCCCTGTAATATCGAAATTTTCACCGAATATACATGTTAGCAAATTCATGTGCTAGCTCGTGAGTATTTATACAAGTCTCGCTGTAGGAAAACCGAACTTAATGCATGTGCGTACAGTGTCGTCCCACATAAGCCTGTGTAGTCTACACAGGCTAATCAGGAACGACACTTTCTGTTTTAAGGTATTTTTTGTTCTTAGCAAAAACCCAGTTAAGGCGGATATTGCCGTCCCGTATTAGCCTGTGCCGACTTTAAGGGCTACTCTGGAAGACACTTTAAGCACATGCATTAAGGCAAGTTATCCGAGAACGATGCTAAAATAAGCTTATAAGTGTTTTATTCCAGGAAGAAAAAAGCCGTACACGAACGCTAAAGGGGAGGTAATAGAAGAGGACCGCTATGTGACGTCACAGCCCCTTCGCTTCGGAGAGGATGACTACAACATCCGGGCTCTAAACAATCTGCCCTATCACCGCCTGCACGCGGGTCACGTTGACCTTCTCAAGAAGGAGTGTCTCGCCAATGTGCACTTCTGCGTTGCTAAGTTACATGCACTTCCTGTTGAGTTAGTTTTATGGTTAAGAAATGCCACATCGTATGTTATAATTACTCACTTAAATTGTTACGACCTTATCCTCTATCATTGGTTTTAGTTGTCGTTTAATGTCATTGTTACCACTGTAACAAATGTATGCGGACTTAGTTACCTGATGTAATTGTAGGCTGATAAAATGACTTTTTTACCTGTTTAAATACACGTTAAAGTGAGACTGCACGATTTTGTCAAATATTTATGAATTTAAAGAAAATGTGTAAAAAAAACTTATCATACATATATTTCAATATAAATTGAATAAAAGTTAAGAAGAACATGTATCGAAAAATGCGAAATAAGCCAGATATTTAATTCTGAAATGGAAAATGTCTGTACAGTCGAATTCGCCAGCATGTATATCATGCATGTACGATGTGAATCTAAATTTAGTTTTAGTGCAGATTCGTTCATGCGACACAAAGACACAAGGTTGTTTTACGGATCATTTTAATTTCCTGCAACGATATCTATTCATACGGCACACGTACACTAACTCCAGATCCTAATAAAAAGACGAATGCTTCGGTTATTGTAGGAAAATATGTACGAAAAATCTTCGTCACAATCGGCTCGGGGCGCTAATTTGTGTTTGCTGCATTTTATGAAATTCGTCTTCAATGTATAATTTTTCTTGCCTATTTTGTGTTATTTTAACATTTTTTTATCAATATATTTTAATTTAACACAAGATTGTTTGAGTTCCTTATGTGAATATTATATATAGCTCTTAACAAATAAGTAAGTAAACTTTGCTCGGCAACATTTTTAGCTTTTCGTTAAAAAATATCCAAAGATAATAGTATATGTTTTAACTGTCAAAATAAACAAAAACACTGTGTCTTGTATTAACACTGGAACATGAGCCAAACACGTCTTAAAGGTATGTAATTCACGCATGTTTCTCGCGGCTCTCACAGGGCGCTCTTAGACGACTTCACGGCGGCCAAAGCGGCGTTCCAGGGGGATTCCCTGCTCAAGAACATCCTGGAGGCGCTTCTGCTCTCCCGGACGGGACTTCAAACGGATCCGGTTCAGTTCGTGCCACAGCTACTCGGGCGCCTGGAGGACAATGAGGTTGGAAGCCGGACTCATATAAGACTCGTTCTAAGAAAACTATTCTTAATGCATCTGCGTACAGTGTCGTCCCAGATTAGCCTGTGCAGTCCGCCGAAACTTGATTTGCGTTTAGAAGAGACTTCCTTTTAAAAACAAATTCCATAAAGCGGAAAGTGTCGTCCCTGATAAGCCTGTGCTGACACTTTACTCACGTTGTCCCAGAACAAGACTCATCTTCATTAACATACATTTAGACAATACAAGAATACACAATCATGTATTGTACATATACGGTAGGCATGGAAAATCATTGAATAAACAAGACCTGATGGTAAAATATCATTATTACTAAAGAAAACCAGCTAATTCAAGTGAAAATATTTTTTTTATCAAAGTAATCAAAACATTCGGTTAGATTTCATAACAACTAATATGTATACAGCCCTTTTACAAGGCCAATTACTGAACAATATTTCTTTAAAGTTCTTTATGAATTGAGCCGCTTCATGCGACCACTGGTCTTATGCCGTATTTGCATGCATTCAGTCGGGTCAGGAGCTACCCTGTCTGCTAATGACATCACGTCTGGCATTGACATGGTGACGATGACGTCATGTGGCAAATACGTCATCACAGGTGCATTATACGCTTTGTTGTTACTTTATAAAGTACCGGTGGTTGCTGTTTGTTGTTTTTTACGAAACTAAATTGACGTTCTTAGTTAAGCTCTCGTTGACATATAAACATTGTAAGAGTGGATATTTTATTACAGTTTTGAACTTTCTTAATCACCTTATATAAGCGTAATCGATGCCACATATTGCCATAATGGTGAAACAAATATTGCCCGAGAGAAATCCGTATTTACAGTTTAATGGTGTGATGAAAAATGAAATAATTCACAGTCATATACAAAAACGAAACCAAAATAAATTGGTGATCAATTGTAATCAAACGTAAAACGATTAACAAGATGGTCTCATATACATGTAGAGAGATTATTAACTCTTTACATTCTTTAGTCTGCGAGGAGGAGGAGGAGATCAAAATCTGGATCATCAAGGTCGACCCTCCACGGTTGCTACGCAATGTGACGGGTAAAGCTCAGTGCAGAAAGGTCGCGTTGTGTCATGGTGACGAGTGGATCGCCATGAAATTGGGCAACGGAATAAAAGTAGAAGTTCTGCACACAGGTAAGCATTACTAATAAAAAACTCAATATTGAAATATATATTTTTAATTTTGTATGTATACATGTTTATTTGTATTTTGCTAGTCTTTTAACATTGATTTTACAAACAAACAGAACATCAACACAATAATTAAGCCAAGCCGAAAATGACTTTCACTATATATTAGGATAGAACCTGTAACGAGTTTCTATTTAAACACCCTATTGTTATTCAACAGTGTTGGTTGTTACTGACGAATTTTCGGGGCGAATAAATGATACGAAATGAAATAACAACGAATGTCGGATAATTTTTATCAACAATCAGTTGATTTTACTTTAGAAGAGACTTCCTTTAAAAGAAAATTTCTATTCAAGCGAAAAGTGTCGTCCGTAATAAGCCTTTGCAGATTCACAAGCTAATCTGGGACGACACCTTTCGCACATGCATTAAACTCCATTTTCGCAGCGTGCGGCTCATACATAATTATATTTTACTTATTTTTAGGGCTATTTCGTTTCCGGTTTCGTTTCAATTTTAACGTCATTTCAAATATTTTATTAAGTTCAAGTTGTTATTTTTAGCGCATGTTTTTAGTCCTCTTAATTCGCGACTTTAATAACATACAGCTTATTTATATTTATTTTTGTTGTAAAGAAATATTTCAGAGAAACGTATTTGCTTTTTATATAACATAAAAATTATATTAGTTAAAGGTTACACATATTCAATAAAACAACAACGGGGACTGTGTGCGCAGAGAGAAAAAAAACATTTCAATGGCCTCGCTATAAAGTAAACATACACCGCAATAGCATTAAGAAAACTAACAATTATTCTTTAATTAGCCCCAATAAAGTCTGTTTACACAGAAAGTGTTTTCCGGCGGACCACCATAACAATTATATTAGTTAAATGTTTAATGTTACACATTATTGTTTTTAGGAAATATTAATGGTTTCGCTATCAAGTAAAAATACACCGAAATATCATTCGGAACACTAACAATTATTCTTTAATTACCGGTAGCCTCAATAAAGTCTGTCTCCACAGGACGTGTTCCACTGGGCCACCAGGATGCGTTGTTTGTGACCGGCAGTGCGGGAGAGGACTCGCCGAACATAGTCGGCGTGTATAATGTCGGCAGACTGGAATACCGCGCCATCCGAGAACTTGTTAGACGACGGGTTTTATTTCGCTCTTTGCTAATTGTATGTGTATTGCTCTCATTTGCTTCAATGAATTTCGACAACATATAATGATGACGTCTATATGAGCCCCGTTCTGTGAAAAGTAGGGTTCATTCACGTGCGTAAATTGTCGTCCCAGATTAGCCTGTGCAGTCCGCACAAGCTAATCAGGAACGACACTTTCCACGTTTGTTGAATTTTTTCGTTAAAATAAAGTCTCTTTTAAACGAAATTTCAAACTGTCGTCCCTGATTAGCCTATGCGGACTGCACACTCCACGCAATGCGTTAAACCCAGTCTTTCCCAGAACGCGGCTCATATAAATAATCCATTAATTACAGTTTTGTTTTCAAATATTTGTTATTGAGTTTCTTTTATGTAATTATTCTTTCTACACTTAAAACGTCCATATTTTTGTAAAATGTTGCATTCCCCCTGAAAATTATTCGATTCTTAAGATACGTTCATGATTAATTTGATTACAAAACAGTCCAATTAAGTAAACTTTTCAAAAATAACAAAATATCGTGCGCCATACTTGCAAACGTTATACTCATCAGAAGGTGGCCTGCAATGCAAACATGAGGTTTTACGAAGCAGACAACAGATCAGTGGTCATGGAAATTTACGATAAGTTTTACTTGTTTGACCTTGAAAAGATGGACGTCAGCATCGTGTTTTCGGGTCGAGTAGTCGATACACGAGTGTGTATCTTGACCAAACGGAAGCGTACGTACAATTCTTATTTACATTTTACAATTCATGTGTGGAGGTGGCATTATTCACAACATAGTTATTAAATAATCCGGTCATGGTGTGTCATTACTATTCCGCGTCACTAAGAAATCAAATTCATGATTTAAAGATTTTGCTAACTGAACGATTTGGGTCAGAACGTGTTAGAAACCGTTCCGCCCACTGTATCTCTGTCAATGACGTCATTCTTCCATTGTAGAACTCCTCGTGGCGTCACGTTTTGGCAAGAACGTGAAACGGTACAACATCACAAACGGCTGCATTGACGCCATAATAAAAACTGGACACAAGAAGGAGATCTACCAAGTTGTGGTAAGTTTTTATACCTTTCTCAACATTATGTCATTTGCCACCTGTACTGTACAAGTGTAGTAGCAAGCAGTGAACATCTCAAAACTGTATTACAGTTTGTTTGTTAATGTTGTGACGAACATTTACATTCGCAAGTGATGTGTTCATATGTATACGACCATTCTCCCCATACCTCTGATTCAAGTAGGCCAGTTAACAGATCTGATAAAAGCATGTGTACTAAGTAATTGGACATCAGCTAGCCAATTAAAAGTGTATGTTAACTGGCCGCCACGATATGACTTGTATACTGTTGAAAACCGTGATCAATGGAAATAAACCACGTTCTGCGAAAAATGGGCTTAATGCATGTGCGTAAAGAGTTATTTTAGATTAGCCTGTGCAGTCCGCACAGACTTATCAGGGACGACACTTTTCGCTTTTACGGAATTTTTCGTTAAAAGAGGTCTATTCTTAGCGAAAATCAAGTCAAGGCGGAAAGTGTCGTCTCTGCGAACTGCACAGGCTAATCTGGGACGACACTTTACCTACATGCCCTGCTTTCACAGAGCGAGGCTCATATCGTTGTTTTACAGGTGAACGATCCGGGAACGCTCGCTGCAGTGACGGTAGTTTGTGGACCTGTAGTGTTGATGGAACCTGTCACTCACTCTCGCATGTATGAGATCTCAAACAGTACGTTCAGGAGATGCGAAAGTATCTTTACCTCTCAAAATTAAACATACGTTGGAATTTCGCGGCATATATCGTACAATATATTTCAATGTTAACGGCGTTTCTTTTTCTGTGTGCGCATTGCATACTAGCATAAAATATACTATCAATAAAGCGCACTTTGCGAATGTTGTTTTCAATATCAGTTTATGGTGTTCGCTCCATATGTTATAAGACTACGAAAGTGTTATCGACCAATCGACTATTAAGTTTGAACGGATGTTGTATACCAATGAGTCTCTTTCGTCATGTTAATCTGTTGAAGAAATTCAGTTCTATTCAAACAAATATTAATTTTATGTGAACACATGTAAGCACCGTTGTCGCTTAGTTGATTGCCTTTATAACTTAATATATAAGCCGCGTTTTGTGAATACGGGGCATAATGCATGTGCTTAAAATGTCGTCCCGGATTAGCCTGTACAGCCCACACAGATTTATCAGGGACGACACTTTCCTCATAGAATAGATTTTCGTTTATAGGAGACTTCCTTTAAACGAAACATTCCATAAAAGCGGTAACTGCACATGGTTATCTGGGAGTATACTTTAAAAGCATGCATTAAGGATTGTTTTCCCATTGTTAGCTTTGTTAGTTTCCCGATTGAAAGAACTTAAATTACCGGTCGATGTTTTTAATTTCGATTTCTTTGGTATTGACAGATCAATGTTTTACAAGGTCTTATTTACACAAATGTGAGTACATGTATAAATATATGGTATAAATATATGTATATATTGTTTATACCCATATCCTTTTCTAACTCCCGATGCACATGGTTGAATGTCGTTCAGAATATTGCATCATGAACATGTCATTTAAATTCATAACTGGTTATTTAAATTTATATTAATTTCATAAAAGGATGTTCTCGACATGTCTGTATTTCAAACGTTTTAAATGTAAATATTTCAAAGCGGTTGTCAGCAACATTCACTTTTTGAGCACAAATACGAATTGCATATAGATCAAAAAGCGAATGTCAAGAAGTAATCAAGAAGTCGCTACTCTCAAGATTGATATCTGCAACAACGAAATTGGCACGCATTTTTTTCAAATGTCTATTGAGCAAAAGCAATTAACAAGAAGCAGTTAAGCATTCTTTTTTCACCTTGAGATGGTCTCATCTGAATAAATACTAAATACAGGTGTAAAACAGTTATGATTAAATGTAACATAAAGGTTTGAAAAAAAAACAACAACATGTCTTTCATTCAACGTTGAATCCGAAATAGGAATCGCTTGAAATCAAAGCTAAATCTGAACCAAATGACTTAACTATGTCTGAAAGCGGACAGTGTCGCCCCTGATTAGTCGGTGTGGACTGCACAGGCTAATCTGAGACGACACTTAACGCATATGCATTAAGCCCGATTTTTCCAGAGCGAGGCTAAAATGATTTTACAGATTTAGGATACCAAAGAATTGTGAATGGAACATCACGAAATATACCGGTAAGCAACAAAAATATTGATGCCAATCACATGTACATCCAGGCTCCTTCAAGTAGCGCTATTGGTTTGAATGATGCAATATTGTCATAATAGCGCTGGTCTATGAGCCGCGTCATGCGACAATGGGTCGTATGTCATAACCACTCACCTAATTCAACCACGTGACAAGAGTTTGTTCGGTTCATTTAAAAATAGTAGATTATTGAAACAGATACGTTCATAAAAGTTTCGTTTATCTCGTAGAAGAATACATGCTGAGTCCGGTGTATCTGAAAAACACATGATAAGACCAAAAGTAAGGACATGATATTCCGCATCGGTCTTCATTTGGGTTTTAACAGACTGATTTGGGTTTATTAAACCAAATTCTAAAACCATACATGACCTATAAAGTTAGATAAGTCCTATTCACATTACATTGAATGTCCTTACCAACTTTATCATGTCAATGTCTTTAAAAGTTCGAAATTTAGACAACATGCTATAGTAGAAGCAAAGCAGATATATAACATAAAACAATATTTGACAGAAACGACTGCAAAAGTCAATGTCTTTTTGTGTTTCGACACGATCATCATTAGTTTACGAGGAAATACTTTATCATAAGTTTAACAACAATCAAAGTACAAGGCATCCCTAAGCTGTCGCATGACTTTAACCCATTTATGCCTAACGTCTAGAAAAAAGGCCTTTGCAAACAGCGTAGACCCATATGAGACGCCGCATCATGCGGCGTCTCATCTGAGTCTGCGCTATTTGCTTAATGGAACTTCTGTAAGAAGTATTCTAAATATAGAAATAAATATACTAGACATCCCTAATTTTGGAAATATATAATATATAAATATAGAAGGATGGGAGAGTCCACTAGGCATAAATGGGTTATGATACATGTATATTGTTTCTCAAAAGCGATGCGTCCGTATGTTGTTTTGATTTGAAAAACAATGTCCAGTAGGAGTGATTTCTACAATATTTTATTTAATACTAACGTAATTAAGGAATGCATTTAAAAAAACTTTTCACGTTTTGGTTAATTGACAAAATTAAAAAGAAATGTTTCAGATTCGTAAATTTTCGTTTTAGTTATGATCTTTGTGAGGAAACAGTAATACTGAGCATTTACCATGCTCTAAAATATACATTTTATGCATCTTTTGACGATTTAAAAACCTGAAAATTTTAAACTGTTGCAACGCGAAACTACTGAATAATCTGGGGAGTTCTGTTGTTGTCGTTATATTTATTTTGTGACACTACGAGGATTGCTTATATAAAGTATAAAATACATCATTCATTTTATGAGAACGGATGGCCGAGTGGTCTAAGCATTAGACTTTAACGTCAGGGGTCAGTGGTTTGAGCCCAGTTGAGGGTTACTTTTTTGTTTCTTTTTTTATTTTAAACTGAAGCTTTTTAGATCAAATGTTTACATTTATTAATATAAAGCATTTAATGATACACTACAATAAATGCCGAAATCTGTTAAACGGTCCTTTTGAGTCCATACATAAGTCATTTAACTTTAGGCTTGCTATGCTGTTTAAGCATGTACTTAGACAAGACTTCAATATGGTGTCACATACATAGGTAATACGTATGCGATTCATACCAAATCTGATACCGTAGAGATGGTAATTAAGGAAATATTTACAAAACAAATATGCTCGATTTAAATCATTATTCCAAACAATCGCGGTTCAATATGGGAACATGAATGCTTTCGTCATAAAATGAGTCGCGTTCTGAGAAAAATGGGCTTAATGCATGTGCGTCAAGTGTCGTCCTAGATTAGCCTGTGCAGTCCGCACAGTGCTATGGCTTGACATAAAAAACGATGTTTGACATAGCCATGACGTTTGACAGAGCCACGGCGCTTGGCAGAGCAACGACGCTTGACAGAACTATGACGCTTGATAGAGCCACGACGCTTGACAGAGCCACGGCGCTTGACAGAGCCAAGACGTTTGACATAGCCAAGACGCTTGACAGAGCCACGACGCTTGACAGAGCCACGACGCTTGACAGAGCCACGACGTTTGACAGAGCCACGACTCTTGACAGAGCCACGACGATTGACAGAGACATAACGCTTAACAGAGCTACGACGCTTGACAGAGCCACGACGCGTCTTAGGATTGGAAACACACTGTAACTCGGTGGCGCAGGAGAGTATGGCATCGTTCTGGAACCGTTGTCGGGAGCCCTTCACGGCTGCCCACATTCTGCTACACTGCAACCTCTTTTCATTGCAGAGGCGCCGGCTTCGAGCCGCATTGCACTCCCATGGACTAGTGTTAAACCTATTCATCGAGGAGCGATGCAAAGGCCCGGTCTTCTCTGTGCTGTCCAAATATCTACTGGACATTCTGATAACTGACAAGATCTTGGTCTTTGGGAAAGAGGCAGTAAATCCCACCAACGTATCATACATCTTGCGCGGAAACATACCCGGGCTGATTCTAGTAATATGGTACCGCATTCTTATAATTATTGGAGTGATAGGTGCAATGCTAATTATAATTAAATATTAATACAAACTTTGTATAATAGTATAGTCAAGTTTCATAATATAAATACGTATTTAATGATAGTAACAGTCAATACAATACTATATTAACACTTACGTACGCTCTGCGCGTCATACCCTGGGAATGTATAGTCCAGTATATTCCTTATGCCCTTAGGAATACACTGTTTTAGACCACTATTGTGAACTCAAGAATGGTTACACGATTTTGCTATGATTTGACATAGTGACCTAGTTTCAAACACGTGACTAAAATTCTATCTTTATATAATGTTCAAACAGTCCGATATTTTCTGACTAAGTTCCATTAAGATTAGATGGAAAACGTGGCCTCTAGATTTGTAACGATCTGAACTATTACGATACACACATACCGCACACCAAATGATGCTGGACGCTTGACATAGGATGATTACAGAAGCTCACTTTGAGCACGGAGAGACGTATCATAAAAGCGGAAAGTGTCGTCCCTGATTAGCCTATGCGGACGGCACAGGCTAATCTGGGACGACACTACGCACATGCATTAAACCCCTTTTTCACAGAGCACGGTCCAAATATATTAAAAGATCACTAGTAAGAACAATAAAATAAGAAAGCATAGATAAACACATAAGTTTAACAATTTATACCAAACAACTCAACAAGAAAGTGTTAATTGTCATTCTATACAGTCATGCGCCTTTTATGCTCTCTAGAAACTATTTTTATAAATATGTAATGTTGATCTTATTAATATCAATCTTATGTTATATTATGTTAAGTTTTATTTACCTTAAACTTAAATGTCTATTTTATTATTTTATCCACATTTCACGAAGTCAATGTCGAAACAATGACACCTGAGTTACTGCACTGATTACCATGGTACCATGTGGAATACTTAATTGTAACATGTACTGTTACAATTGTGTTACACGTATACACTATATGGGCCTTGTTCTGAGAAAACTGGGCTTAATGCATGTGCGTAAAGTGTCGTCCGAGATTAGCTTGTGCAGTCTGGACAGGCTAATCAGGGACGACACTTTACGATTTTTTGGTATTTTTAGTTTCAAGGAAGTCCCTTCGTATCGAAAATCAAGTTTTGGCTCAAAGTGTTGTCCCTGATTAGCCTGTGCGGACTGCACAGGCTAATCTGGGATAACACTTTACGCTTATGCATTAAGCCCCGTTATCCCAAAGCAAGGCTCAAATAGTTTCATCATGTGATCTTTATAAAAGTGGTATACTCTTCTTTTCTCTCTCTTCTCGCTATAGTTCCAAGCTGCAGAGAAAGAAAAAAATACTGAAATAATATCACGTTATCATATTTATTGTAATAAAACGACGCCAAAGTGTGTCTGGCGCCATGTGGAGTACGTAATTGTCACGTGAACTGTTACAATTTTTGTTACACGTATACACTATATGTTCATAAAGTGGTTCTATAATCAAACAATATAACGATTTCATAAATAATAAAGCACGGTTTGGCGGAAAAATCTCGATGGCATATCTCACTGAATCTGATTTCCTCGTTGTGATCAACCCCCAACTTGGGAATGTAAAACTCGTCAATTGCTTGTTTTATGTTGTAATGCCCACTTCATACAGAGAATATGTTACTATTCTATCATTGCATAATGTATCGAATCGGCTAGGCTTAAAATACCAGGTCATAATACACCAAATAGTTTCCCTATATAATTCAATGTAAAAGCGACAACTTTGAGCGAAAATAAATGCAACATTTTGCACATAGAGACCCCCATAACCATACCTTTTCTTAAAGGCCATTCTAAGCGGAATCGATTTATGCAATACAAAAGATATGTCATGTACAATGCAAGAAAGAACTTGACACAAATCAAAATCGACTGTTTTTGCAACTTTTTTTTTCGGCCGTTTCTTAGTGGAATGTAACCTTTTCTAGTGCAATGGTTTACTAAAGTCTTCAAGTGTATCATATTTCAGGGATTCAGTAGTGAACACCTATTCATGCCCTACCATTATCTCTGCAAGATAACACCTGAATAATGGTAAAAAGTGTAAGACATGCCTTCCTGTCAACTATGATATTTTTTTAGAGAGTACAGCCCTACATGAAGCGATCATTTAGTGTATTGTAACCTATAATGGCCTGAAATGCGTATATGAGTGTTTTGACCCTTTACCACTTAGATACGTATTTTCAAGCATGTGTAGTCCCTAAGAAAGTACTTTTAAATTAAAGGCCTTTCTTCAAGTTTGTAAGGCTTCCTTTCCAACACTTAGATACTGGTGAGTAGCAAACAGCATAAAACCTGAACAAATTGCGAGTTGCTCCAAGGCTGTTCTGGTTTTATGCTGTTTGCACATAGTCATTTTCACTTTGCTTCTGAATGGGAGAGGGTTTAATATTATACTGCGTGGTTGATATATACGGGAATAATTCAGCAAATACAAAAGCTTTTTACAAGTAAAAAAAACAACGTAATAAAAAGTATTTAAACACATCTTATCCTAATGCTCACGCACACGCATTGGCAATAATCAAATGTAGTTCGGCCGAGTTAGATACATTGCTTTTTTCAAATCAGATAGTGTTGCAATCTACTATTGTTCATATCACTTTCTCGCTTATATGGCTGGAATGTGAGCGGCATTAAAAAAAGGTATTCAAGGTCATACAATGGCGAAAAATACGAATCTCGGAATGGACGTCGCCAAATTGTCTGTCACGTGATTGCATCCCACTTTTATTTATAATCTGAATCAGCCTGTTAACAGATTTATTTCTGAGAAAAATGGGCATAATGCTTGTGCGTAAAGTGTCGTCCCAGATCAGCCTGTGCAGTCCATTTTCGTTAAAATGAAGTCTCTTCTTAGCAAAATCCAATTAAGGCGGAAAGTGTCGTCCCTGATTAGCCTGTGCGGACTGCACAGGCTAATCTGGGACGACACTTTGCGCACATGCATTATGTCCAGTTTTCTCAGACGCATTTGGTCCAGTTACTCAGGACTATGAAATATCGATTGAATGGTTTCAATGTAAAATTGTATTGTTGGTATATATCAAATCGCTCCATTGGTGCAAAATGGTACCACATACCGTTAAATTTAAAGTACACAAGGTACCTTTTTGCACCATGGGTCGAAATAAAACTATGAAGCGCACGCGAATGAAATTGATAAAAGACTGATCCTTTTATGCTACTTTGACTTTTGAGCTGAAAATACTGCCTATGATTGGTCGGCTAAGTAAGGGCATAAGATTGCTGATGATGGGCGTTAGTTTACTAAAGTTAACATATTATCAGAACTGTTACAATAACTTCATTGACTGTGATCTGTGAAAAAGGGGTTAAATTCATTTGCGTAAAGTGTCGTCCCAATCTGGGACGACACTTTACGCACATGCATTAAACCCCTTTTTTACAGAGCATGACCCCTTTATAATCTGCTCTTGGTCTGCCATCCACGAGTGTTATTTGAAACCTTGGCGTTGACCCATGCCAAGTTTTGTTTTTAACTA
Source organism: Dreissena polymorpha (assembly GCF_020536995.1). Lineage (NCBI taxonomy): Eukaryota > Metazoa > Mollusca > Bivalvia > Myida > Dreissenidae > Dreissena > Dreissena polymorpha. Next base: position 22,739,555 of record NC_068356.1, on the reverse strand, counting down.
TGACTTGCAAGATTCAAAGGCTAACACTTACGGATGATTTAAGTCTATAAGTAAGGGAATAAATAATATATACCCATCACGTTGTTGTTAGATCATCAGGGGAATATTAGAGGAGACTAAAACTTGATACGCTCCGCTTATGGAAATTACAGATAATTTTCATAGTTCACAAGAGGTCTCTAAAAAGAGAGTTTTATCGTCCATGTTATCGCGATAAAATCTTCTGTCTACATTACCTGCACATGAATAAGTAATGAATTTCAAAACGGAAGATTACAGATTAGTTCTGAAGTTTTGGAATCCTACCTTTGCGCAGAGACCCGGTGTGGTTTTATGTGATATGGATTAGAAGAAGAAAGAAGATTGCTATTTTTTTTAAAGTGTTTTCAGACATAATTTAGAATTTCAAAGTACCAACTTCTATTATGGACTACTTGTTTTCTCCTGTTTTGTTTTCGTAAATTTTCAGCGGAATTCCAAATGATAGAACGAGTACGCAGCGAAATTGTAGGTCAATTAGAGTAATTAGTGCATTTAACAAACTGCCTAAGCTGTCGCTAAGCAAATAGACGACAATGCACTCAGATTATTAGAGCAAATACAACTTGGATAAAAGAAAACATATTTAGTTTCAAACAAAGTCCGTGTAATGTGCATTATATTTATGAAAGAACACTGAGTTAAATTAAATGCAGTCGTTGCAAACTCATGGGCAATGGTCAGTGGATACAGAGTCCGTCCATATACCGTATTTTCATCTTTAATTTGACAACCTTAATACGAAAATAAACACATATTTAATTCGTATACTGATTTTGAAATAACCTAAACTTAAAACTACTGAAAACCAAATAATTTTCTTTACATCTTTTTTGTTGTTCCCATAAAACAAACATAAATAAAACATAGCCGTTAATTATACAGGTATGTTGTTAAACGTCAGAATGAGAAATATGAAATAAGCCTCTTAATATAATTGCTTATTTATTTTTAAGTTTCATTACTCATTTCCAAAAAAAGATAGTTATTATCTATACAAAAAGTATATGCAGCTTTATAACAAAACAACAACAACAACATTATTTTAACGTTGGCGCGTATATTAATTCGGTATATTGAAATTCCTATAAGCTTCTTTAAAACAAACAACAGTTTGTTTATGACGTGAAACCCAAGTGTTTTCGTTCAAAGAATTATTTTATGTGTATTTAAAATATGTCATGCATTAACCCATTTATGCATATCGTCTAGAAAAAAGGCCTTGGCAAACAGCGCAGACCCAGATGAGATGCCGCTTGAGGCGTCTCATCTGGGTCCGCGCTGTTTGCTTACAGGAATTTCTGTAAGAAATATTCTAAATATATAAATAAAAATACTAGACATCCCTAATTTTGGAATGAAATTGATCCAATTTAGAATAATGGGAGAGTCCACTGGGCATACATGGGTTAAAAGTCCCAGTGGTATTAGTTGCGCTATGGCTTAAAACTGCTCATTGTAAACACTATTTTCATATGACAAAATGTTCTTCCTTTGATATTGTATCCGCATTTCTCCTTCCCACATGCTTCAATAGCATAACTTTGATTTCCGATTCTTCTTAAATTATTAAAAGCGACAGCTTTCCCTCATGACATCATCAAACGTTACTAAAACAAAACTTTTGTTGTTATTGAAGTATCTGGTTGACACATTCATTTCCTCGCATTTTCATTTTCGACCGCCGAATTTAAAAAAAAGTACCAGTTTGCACTCCGCCTGCTCAATATTATGGGCATGAAATACGTTTCACGAAATACGTTTTCTTTCATGTTATGCTCAATTATTCGTTTACTAATGAAACGCTATTTTCTACCGCTACATTATTGCAGTTTATTGTTAGTGATGTTCCGAATAAGAATTGTATCTCGATAACAGAAGCTCTGAATTATAAGTTCTGTTAATTTATAACTTAATTGTACATAAAATATACAAGATTATTTTAATTTTGCACACACAAATACTAATAAGTGCTGCGATTCATTCGAAAGATCCCATGAGACCACATTTCAAAAGGCATTCTGACAAAGTTTAAATACGGGCCGTACTCTGTGAAAAGAGGGTTTGATGCATGTGCGTAAAGTGTCGTCCCAGATTAGCCTGTGAAGTCCGAACAGGCTTATCAGGGACGCCACTTTCCGCTTTTACGGTATTTTTGGTTTGCAGATAGTCTCTTCTTATAAAAAAACAGTTGATGTGCCTCTTAACAAATAGTTTAAATAATGAAGCTCGCGTAACGAGAGCCTACACGATTGCAATGTGAATATATAAGTCGTGTTCTGAGAAAACTGGGCAAAATGCATATGCGTTAATGGTCGTCCCAGATTAGCTTTGTAGCCGCACAGGCTGATCAAGAACGACATTTTCAGCTTTCATAGATTGTTTTGCTTAAAGGAAGTCCCTTTTTACCAAAAATCTAGTTTAAGCGGAAATTGTCGTCCCTGATAAGCCTGTGCGGACTGTAGGCACATACATTAAGCCCAGTTTTCTCAGTACACGACTCATATTATTATCGCAATATCAAATTAATTTATTAACAGGGCTGATAAATGTTACAAAACATCAAATACTTCTTATGTTCTTACTTCATGGAAAATTCACGAGCAAATTAACGCCAATACCGACACATTGACTCGTGTTTGATATATAATTGATCACAATTTGTCCATGTTTCCTATGAACGAATTTGCACAAATCGATTGGAATTACACAACTGAGTAACTGTTTTGAGTACAAGAAAGCAAAACATTATTTGCCATTGAAAAAAAAACGTTACGTTGTTATTCTCGACTTCGTTTGAAATGTATTAAAGTCGTTAATACATTATCGTTTTTTCGATTTAAAAAAATAGTAATACGATCGTATATACGCGTAAGTCCTCAGCAAGTTTTGACTGTACAAACAGTATATGCAAGGGTATAAAGCTTTCAGTGTCGCGGTGTTCAGGGACTGTTTCTTCTGAACTTGTATTCAAGCTTATTATAAATGAACGTTTAAATTGCCAGTTACATAGTACGCTATTTGCTGTTTTCAGTAAATAAAGCCTTAGTTGTTTATTTTATAAACATTCGCTATTTAAATGCTATTTAAATGGTATGTGGGTCATGAAAACAGAAAAAAAAGATTTACAAATTACGAAATACGCGTTGCAAAACGCGAACTTCACGAGGCAGTCAGCAAAATAGAACAAACTGGTTAAACAGTTAGTTACAAGCAAACACTTTAACTTACAAACGATTTTAAAGCACATAATCGGAAAGACTGACACAAATTATTTGTTGCAAAATGAGAACTTTTGTGTTTTTTTTAAAAACCTTCTTATTTCCGGGATTTAACCATTAATACTGTGAAAGCATTTCTTAAGTATGTTTTCGTTTCGTATTTATCATATCGGCCGTGCTCTGGAAAAAGGGGGTTTGATGCATGTGCGTAACGTGTCGTCCCAGATTAGACTGTGCAGTCCTAACAGGCTAATAGGGACGACACTTTTCGCCTAAATTGGACTTTTCTAAGAATATAATTTCTTCAAACTAATATTGTAATAAAAGCTGAAAGTGTCTTCCCTGATAAGCCTGTGCGGACTGCACAGGTCAATCAGGGACGACACTTTACGCACATGCATTAAAACCTCTTTTCACAGAGCACGGCTCATATGTATGGGTCTGTGGCTTTGTCAATAAGATGCCAGTGTATTAAGCGAGGGTTCATCTATGACGTTCAGTTACGGGTTGGTTGGCGGAAGATCGTGTTTGTGATCAGCGGTTCTTGCTTCGCGCATGTTTGGGGCAAAAGAAGACCATTCATGTTGCTTTGGCCCACTCCATTGTGCCCAAGGACTCGGTAATGACGGTATGAAGGTCTGCGTAGAACTTTGTTTTCACTTCTTCTGAGTAAAGGCTTAGGAGCTGAGCATAGTACGATGCTTCCTTCCTTCCATAAATGGGAGCTTACTGGGAAGTCTACGATGTCAATTCCGTATCTCACGAGTTCGTTCCATATCAGAGCTATTCTAGTGTGGTATGTCTGTATGGTACCTGCGCACAGGTTTGCGCACGTAAAATACGTCTAATGTGAGAAGAACTGTTCTCGTTCTATTTGTTTTCTTTTTGTTCCGACTGCTGGTGTAGGGCCCCCTTCCAGCCGCGATAAGCAGTCTTGGGAAGGTTTGAGCGAGCAATTATTAGGGCACCTTTTCTAGCCCCTTCCTCATACCTGTAAGTGAGCAGTGCATTCTTAAAGAGGGCTGCTCAGTCGTCTATGGATCTGCCGGACTCCACTGCTGCTCCTTGTAACTTAAGGGGGAACCAATGACCTAGACCGCCTGCGTGCAGGATTACGCCTACGGCTTCCATTGTGCCCGCATCTGCCGGTTCGTCGTTCGCCCGTCGCCACAGCACTTGTTGTTCTGATCGATGGGGCGAGGTTGATGATGGCAGAATGACTTGTGTGATGACTTAGATTTCAGTGAGGAAGATTTTCGCAGTTCGTCGACGAACAGGGTCGAGACGGCTTGAGACAGAGACGGATGTAGTGGACGTCCACGATTTCTTTTGTGTCTTGTCGTGCCCGTAGCGTGCCACAACGCCTTGCTGAGAATCACCTTCTTGCCCGTTGATCGTCTGGTGGTTCCTCCGCGCAGTCCGCCGATTCCAGTATTCACGCACTTAGGTAGAGATTCTTAATTCATCGAGGGTTTAAGAGTACCACCACGCTGGCATGAGTAGGTGCCGTCTTAATACGTTTCGAGTACTTGACACGTGATACCATTGGGCGTTTTTCTTTAAATAAATCCCGTTTTTTTAAATTTTATCCAGAATCCCAAAGTACAGTTTTTTCCATAGACTTATTAAATGTTATAGATTGCACGGGCATACATCACTCTGCAATAGAAACCTGCCATCTTAACTCGTTATATCAACATGCTCAATGATCACATTTCGTGTTTAAAAAGTCCTAAGGCCATTGATAAGCGTCAAATTATCCCAACAAGAGTTGTTCATGATTATGGATAATACGGTTTGTTTGCAATTTCAGATTAAACATAACAATTATCTAATGTGTGAACCCGCCCGTGAACTTGACCTACACGGTTGCCTGAGAAAATCAAAATTTGAGGATTCACGACTTATTCAATGCAGAAATAACTACCCTTTCTGGAAATGTACATGTATTGTAATATTTTGACAAATGCTGGGTCAAATTTTAAGAAATAACACGATACACAATTCGCGTGACCTACGTTCATTTACATGTACATTAGATATGTACATTTCCAGAAAGGAAATTCATTTCTGCGTTGAATAAGACCGAGTTCATGGAAATCGATGCACAATAGATGAAGTTATGGATGTTCAAAGCGATGTGTGTTTTCGGGTTGACTATATATATATATATATATATATATATATATACTCATACTGGGTTAACTATAGGGTCTGTGATATATTTCCGGAGTGTTGGGTACTTCCCTTTCCCATGCTAGTATCCAACTGAAAAATAGCGTGTTTTATGCGAATTACCTTCAACAACCTATATATAACTCAAAACTTAATATATCTAGTTATTTCTGCAGACAAATAACATATACATTTTTTTACTTTAAACCTCGTATCTGGGTCCCCATGACCCAATTATTTTTTTATATATGTATACTCTGTGATACTTTATACCGACATACCGGGTCCCTGAGATAGTGTCACTTGAAATACGAAACATTGTTTGCTAAAAAATGAGTTGGCCTTGAGCATAGTTATATCTTGCGACACTCGCATTAGAATTGTGGTTAAGATCTTCTCGACCTCAAACTTTATATATTAAATCCTCACGATCAGATTTGTTTGTATTTGTGTGGCCTATGCATGAATCGCTCTGCATGGTTTCCTTGCATAATACATTTAATAACATTTTGAGTCGAATTCATTTTACAGAGGGAATGACACAATGGTGAACTAAATATGTGTTTAATGTTATTTTAATATTTTTTTGAATTTTTGCATTATTTGACTACGTATCGTGTTATTTTCTCCTGTTGCGTGATTTTGTAGTCGCCGGAACTTTTAAAAGCACAATGTCCTTGGTTAAACAATTGAGATAATGTAGGATAGAATCATCCTTGTAGAAATCATTGAATTATATAACAGTGGTGTCCGTGTGATGCAAGCAGCTATAATGAAACAGTTGTCGCTATAACAGTTTCATTGCAAAGATACGTAAAGGTAAAACAGTTGCGGATCGTTAATGGTAAATAGATATGACAACCAAAAACAAAACATTTATAGGATTATTAAATTGAAATGAAAAATAGAAGTCAAACGAATATTTAAACGTTATAACAATATGTATTTACTTATTGTGTTTAAACCTGACGTGATGTCACCCTGGCGTGACACGAGTATAAATGTTTTTTATGATAGCTTCGAAAAGGATTTCAAAGATAATGACTAAAACACGCAGCGATTCCTAGTACAAGAAGAGTACCGCTATTAAGACCACATTGAACACTGTAAATTGCAATTTTTCAAGATTGCATGGTCCCAAAGTATTGAATAAAGAACAAAATACCCTGTTAATAAAGAAGTCCGACATGCTATTAAGACCAAGCTGAAAGTAGCGGAACTTTACTGTAGTTTTATGTGCCTTCGTGGAAAATGATCCAGTCATCGATATTCGGTCCACTTCCTCATGTCCAACAGAAAGATATTCATTTCGTGCTTTGAACTATTCTGAAGATTTTAGTCATAGTTATGTCATAAATATCGAATAGGGACTTGTAAAACCAGTTTTTTAACTTGCATTATTGCTTCGCAAGAATGGACCTGTAAAAATGCTTTCAAATTAGTTAAAAGGAAGGTATTTTGAAAAAAAATCTGATTTTGTCTTATAAACAAAAAAAAAACATTGAATGTGATACATAACCCATCACAGTATCCAATAACAGACGGACGAAAAGATTTGAGTATAGCCTATAACACTTGCGACTGGGTATAATACATAAGAACCTCCAATAACTAAAGGCAGTGGCTAGTCGTACAGTCCCGTACGGCTAGACAAGAGGCTAACCGTACGGCCCCGTACGGCTAGACAATAGGCTAGCCTTACGGCGCTGTACGTATTATAGCCTTTCCTATTGAGATTGTCTAGCCGTACGGCTTATAAAGTATAGAATTGTCATTTAGTGCTGTTAATCAGTAATATGCAGCAAAGACAAATAAGCGCCCGAGCCGATTGTGACGAAGATATTTCGTACATATTTTCCTAAAATAAGGCTAGTATTCCACCAATCCGCATCCGCATCCGTATCCGCGTCAGTATCCGCAAAATCGTTATACGGACGCTATATTCCATTTATCCGCAAACGGATGCGGACGAGATAGGGACGGCATTTAGCACGATGAGAGTAGCTGTCATCTAAAAAATAAACTGAAAATCTATCGAATTCGTGAAAAAATACCCGGAATTATACAACCAACGCAGTTCTGCATATCGTGACTCTGATTATACTTTAAAGTTTAAATGTATGGAAAATCATAGCCAAGGCACTAAAAGAAGATGTTTCAGGTATTTACCATTTGTATCCTTTTACGGACAGAACGATGATTTGTACCTTATATCTACTTAAATTCACGCTTAGCAGCTTGTCCTTCATTATAATTATCTCAATAATTATAATTTTTAGTTTTATCCATATACAAAAATAAAGATACGTTCGACGTATGCGGATAAATGGAATATAGCGTCCGTATATTTTGCGGATACGGATACATTTACAGATAGATGGAATAGTAGCCCAAGAATGCTCACTTGAGCGTTCTATTGCGGACGCCTATTCGCGTGCGGATACGGATGAATGGAATAAGTGCAGTGCATTTCTACTTGTTTTATTTTTTGCGGATGCGGATATGCGGTTGCGGACAGATGGAATAGTAGCCTATAACTGAAGCATTCGTATTTTTAGTTAGTGTTCGTGTGGCGAATAAATGGTTGCAGGAATTTATCAAAGCGCTGACGTCACTGTAGGTGTTCGTTGTTGTATAAGTTTAGACGCACATCAGTTTAAAAAATTATGTTATAGCTTTTTATATTGCAAGTTTTGAATGGACACAATCCATTCAAAATTATAAAGAGTGTGTCTTAAAGCACAGGTTCAGATGGGTTTTTTTAAATCATTAATAAAAAATAAATTTTTAGCTTCGTTTTGGGAAAACAGGGCTAAATGCTTATGCATAAATTGTCATCCCAGTACAAGAGACCCTTTAAACATTATAAAATACGACATGTCGTCCTTGTTTAGCGTGTTTGCATTGCACAAGCTAATCAGTATGCACAGGCTTATCTTATTTGACATGCATTAAGCCCTGTTTTCTCTGAAAGCAGCCAGTATGTGCAGATTTTCAATGATAAACACTAGACTGGCCAATATCGTCTTACAAGCTGTTAAACTCTATTACTCATATACACCAACTGCAGTGCACCAGTGAGTGGTGGACTATAAACAGGCAAATGTGGTGGTTATCTTTCCTAGCAGACGCTAGAAGAATGTGTAGTCTGCTGCAACGGACAGTGGTTGTCTTTCCATGTCATAGTTAAAGGGATCTTTTCACGGTTTGGTAAATTGACAAAATTGAAAATAGTTGTTTCAGATTCGCAAATTTTCGTTTTAGTTATGATATTTGTGAGGAATCAGTATTACTGAACATTCACCATGGTCTAATATAGCCATTATATGCATCTTTTCACGATTTAAAAACCTAAAAATTATAGAGCGTTGCAACGCGAAACGATTGAATAATTTGGAGAGTTCTGTTGTTATCGTTTAAATTTGTGAAACTACGAAGATTGCTTATGTCAGGTATAGAATACACCTCTCATGTATGCTTGGCAGGATAGCTCATTAGGCTAAAGCGTTTTTACTCCAGGATTCCGGGGGTCACTGGTTCGAGCCCTTGTACGGGCTTCTTTTTTTCCATTTTTAAATTTTATTTTTGATTTTTTTCTGGAGCGTTAAAAATCCAATGTTTACATTCATCAATATAAAGCATTTAATGACAAACTTAAAAACATGTCAAAATCTGTGAAAAGGCCCATTTAAGGCTTCTACGCACATACCGATTTGCAAAAACATTAGCGTTAGCTGACGCTCACACTAAAAATGAACCGTTAAACAAAATTTAGATTCACATCGTACATGCACGATTTACATGCTGGCGAATTCGACTGTACATACATTTTCGATTTCAGAATTTAATATCTGGCTTATTTTGCATATATCGACACATGTTCTTCTTAACTTTTATTTAAGTTTATGTTCAAATATATGTTTAATAAGTTGTTTTTTTTTTATACACATTTTATGTAAATTAATAAATATTTGAAAAAATCGTATAATCTCGCTTTAAAAATTCTTCATCTTTCACGGCTTCCTTTCATGTCATACGGTTGCTTATTTGATTCATTAATTAGTCGACGTTCCTAAGGCGTGAAAAACCTGTATTAAAGAGTTGCGGCATCGATATTTTGAAATTTAATGACGACAGCCGTCAAAGTTACGTTCTAGAAATTGACTTACACACAATTTAAATCGGTTTCTAATTTGATTCTTTGATAAGACGACTTTCCTATGTAAGGAGTGAAAACTGTTTTAATTAGTTGCGGCATCGATATTATGAAATTCAATGACGGCCAAGGTACTGCTCAGAAATGGAGTCACACAAATAATTTAATTGTCGTTCAGACAATGGATAAATATATGGTTTCATACAAGCAATATATCAGTTCACTGAAAATGGTTGTCTTTAACTTAGACAATATCCATAGGAAAGGCTATACGTACAGAGCCGTACGGCAAACCTATTGTCTACCCGTACGGGGCCGTGCGGCTAGCCTCTTGTCTAGCCGTACGACTAGCCACTGTAAAATGTATAGTTATTTCATTTTCATTTTACAAATGTCTCTAAAAATATATTTAAATTTTCTCTATCATGGAAGTGTCATTTATTCATACAACACATGACAAATTATAACAACAATATATGTTAAAATTATCTGACCCTTGTCAGACGTTTTATTATGAAACTAATAAATGATATGCATGATTGTCAGATTGTGAAATGCTCAATTCAAGTATTATACAAGAGCACCGCCTTGCGGGTGCAGACCGCTCATCTATTTTCTTTTTAAAGGTGAAGGGACTTTCATTTTCAATCACAAAAGAGGGAGGGGTGGAGTGAAGAGGGGTGTATAGTGTGGTGGTGTGGACATTTATTACATTATCTTCCAAAAATGCGGGAAAAAAAATGCAATAATAAAATAAAATCGGGGAGGAGGGGTGGGGGATTCTTGGGTGCGATGGTTGGACGGTATTTCAAACATAAAATAATAAAAATAAATATTTTTGTTTTTTAAGTTTCACAAAAAAAATTGGGGGGGGGGGGGGGGTTATAGTGTGAGGGGATGGTGGTCATTTGTGAGATGATCTTAAAAAAAAAACACAAAAAAACAACAATAAGGGGGATTCCGGGGGGGGGGGTTGTGGGGGGGATTCTTGGGTGCGATGGTTGGACGGTATTTCAAACATAAAATAATAAAAATAATAACCGCTTAAAAAAAAATTGGGGGGTGGGGTCGGGGGTATAGTGTGAGGGTGTGGTGGTCATTTGTGAGATGATCTTAAAAAAAAAAAAAATTAAGGGGGGGGGAGGGGGGCAGGGCACGGGGAATGGTTTGGGTGGAGTCTATTGTGGTATGTCAGGTAAGAGTAGTTTTGTAAAAGTATCAATCAAATCTAATCATAATAAAGAAGTTATGGCATTTTTTGCAAAATTTAATAATTTGACCTTGAGAGTCAAGGTCATTCAAAGGTCAAGGTAAAATTCAACTTGCCAGGTACAGTAACCTCATGATAGCATGAAAGTATTTGAAGTTTGAAAGCAATAGCCTTGATACTTTAGAAGTAAAGTGGATCAAAACACAAAATTTAACCATATATTCAAAGTTACTAAGTCAAAAAAGGGCCATAATTCCGTAAAAATGACAACAAGAGTTATGCAACTTGTCCTTTTACTGTACCATTATGATAGTATGCGAGTGTTCGAAGTACGAAAGCAATATTTATGATAGTTTAGGGGTAAAGTGGACCAAAACACAAAACTTAACAAAATTTTCAATTTTCTAAGTATAAAGGGCCCATAATTCCGTCCAAATGCCAGTCAGAGTTACATAACTTTGCCTGCACAGTCCCCTTATGATAGTTAGTAAGTGTTGCAAGTATGAAAGCAATAGCTTTGATACTTAAGGAATAAAATGGACCTAAACACAAAACTTAACCAAAATTTTCAATTTTCTAAGTATAAAAAGGGCACATAATTCTGTCAAAATGCACGCCAGAGTTATCTTACTTGGCCTGCCCAATCCCCTCATGATAGTAAGTAAGTGTACCAAGTTTGAATGCAATAGCATTGATACTTTCTGAGAAAAGTGGACCTAAACGCAAAACTTAACCGGACACCAACGCCGACGCCAAGGTGATGACAATAGCTCATAATTTTTTTTCAAAAAATAGATGAGCTAATAAGAGATAAATGGTGACGGACCCATGACAAACAAATAACTGGAGATAGTAGTAACAATCCATCATAAGTTGCAGTACGAACTAAATGATTATCATGAAAATAAAAACTGATTTAACAAGCAAATTCGTTGAATTGATATCCCCCGCCATTATACTTCTGGATACAAGTTACGGCTCTGGACACACAAAAAAAAGCATTTTTTCAAATACAAAGGGTCATAACTCCGCTATTATTCAAGGATGTACAATGCCATTTGGCGTGCATCATCCTCTTATCCATATATATACTCATACCAAGTTTCAATGAAATCTGCCAAAGCACTTCCAAGATATGGTTCCGGACACAAAAGTGCCGGACGGACAGACGGAAAGACGGACAACGCCAAATTAATATCCCTCCGCTGTTGGCGGGGGATCACAAAAATTAAGCAAAATTAATTACATACGCAACAAGATGCGTTTGTGAAACCCATGTCCCCGTATATAACGTTTGACCTTGAAGGATGACCTTGACCCTTCACCACTCAAAATGTGCAGCTCCATGAGATACACATGCATGTCAAATATAAAATTGCTAGCTTCAATATTGCAGAAGTAACATAACATGAGCAATTTTGACCCATATATTTGACCTTGAAGGATGACCTTGACCTTTCACCACTCAAAATGTGCAGCTCTATGAGATACATATGCATGCCAAATATCAAGTTACTATCTTTAATAGTGCAAAAGTATTCATAAAATAAGCGATTTGGGCCACATATATTTAACCTCTGACCTTGAAGGATGACTTTGACCTTTCAACACTCAAAATTTGCAGCTCCATGAGATACACATGCATGCCAAATTTCAAGTTGCTATCTTCAATATTGCAAAAGTATTAATAAAATAAGCGATTTGGGCCACATATATTTGACCTCTGACCTTGAAGGATGACCGTGACCTTTCACCACTCAAAATGTGCAGCTCAATGAGATACACATGCTTGCCAAATATCAAGTTGCTATCTTCAATATTGCAAAAGTATTCATAAAATGAGCGATTTTGGCCACATATATTTGACCTCTGACCTTGAAGGATGACCTTGACCTTTCACCAATCAAAATGTGCAGCTTCATGAGATGCATTTGCATGCCAAATATCAAGTTGCTATCTTCAATATTGCAAAAGTTATTGCAAAATGTTAAAGTTGGCGTAAACAGATCAACCAACCAACCAACCAACAGACAGGACAAAAACAATATGTCCCCCACTACTATAGTGAGGGACATAAAAATAGACTGAACCTTCAAGCAAACCCCATATTTACATAGAACAATGTCTGAATCGACATAAATTTGGACAAAAAACATGCATTACCCTGGATATGAAGCACAGACCTTTTGATTGCAAACAACAGTCTTACTAAGACATTTCAGAAAATTACACGTTGCCAGCAAAGTACATTTTAAAATCAGATATGCAATGTCATGTCCTTACCAAATTGTAATAGAAACTGTTTTCACTTCGAGTTTGCAAACAGCCTTAAAATATAAACTAAACACTAGAAAAGAATCTTTCAGGAGATAAAAGTGCACTTACAAAATCAAAGTCTTTCATTTTGAAAACCAATAGACAGAATTAAAACATAAAAATTATGCAATCTTCATTACACGGATCAACACCATTAAAACATTTTAAAATCATACACTTTGCATAAAATTCAAAGCTTGATATCTCAAACTTATCCACAATATTGAAAGATATTAAGAATCTTACAATCTGCATCATATTTAAAGCTCAATGTCTTATAAAACTGATTGACGAAACTGCAACATTTTACAAATTATTTAATCTACAAAAAATGTAAAACTTCACATTTCAAAATTCAACTGACAGCATTGACACATATTTAGAATCATACAAAGTTAAAGCTTTAAATGTCAACTTGAAATACACATCCAAGATATCATTTAAACTAATATACTGACAAAGTTTCAAGAAGATTTATAAGTCCATATAAGGAAAAATGCCCCGCCCACTGGTGGCCATGTTTTTCTTAGCAACTGGAACCAATTTCAAACTTGTCCAAATATCATTGGGACAAATCTTCTGACAAAGTGTCATGATGATCGTACAATAAATATGGCTTCTAGAGTTTTAACAGGGTTTTACTTTAGCCATATAAGGAAAAATGACACGCCCCCTTAGCGGCCATGTTTTTCCACCAACTAGAACCATTTTTGAACTCATCCAAGATATCATTAGGACAAATCATCTGACCAAGTTTCATAATAATCGGAAAATAAATGTGGCCTACAGAGTGTTAACAATGTTTTAGAAAAGCATGATACATAACCATATTAGGAAAAATGCCCCGCCCCCTGGTGGCCATGTTTTTTAAGCAAACAAAACTATTTTTGAACTAATCCAAGATATCATTAGGACAAATCTTCTGACCAAGTTTCATGAAGATAAGAAAATAAATGTGGCCTCTAGAGTGTTAACAAAGTTTTACTATAGCCATATAAGGTAAAATGCCCCACCCCCTGGCGGACATGTTTTTCAACCAACCAGCATCATTTTTTAACTTGTCCACGATATTTTTTGGGATGAATATTCTGACCAAGTTTCATGAAGATCGGAAAATAAATGTGGCCTCAAGAGTGTTAACAAGATTTTACAATAGCCATTTTTATAAGGAAAAATGCCCCGCCCCATGGCAGCCATGTTTTTCAAGCAAACATAATAATTTTCAAACCCATCCAAGATATTAATGAGACAAATATTCTGACCAAATTTCATGAAGATTGGACAATAAATGTGGCCTCTAGAGTGTTCACAACGTTTTACTATAGCCATATAAGGAAAAATGCCCCGCCCTTTGGCAGCCATGTTTTTCAAGCAAACGTAACCATTTTCAGCTCGTCTAAGATATCATTGAGACCAAACTTCTGACCAAATTTCATGAAGAATGGACAATAAATGTGGCCTCTAGAGTGTTAGCAATGTTTAACTAAAGACATATAAGAAAAACTCCCCCGCCCCTTGGCGGCCATGTTTTTTCACTGATCTGGACCATTTTCGAACTCGTCCAAAATATAAATAAAACCAATGTTTTGATTAAGTTTCATGATGATAAGGCAAACATTTTGACTTCTAAAGTGTTCACAAGGTTTCTCTATAGCCATATAAGGAAATTTTTTTACTGCCCCGCCCCTGGCGGCCATGTTTTTCAACGGACCGGAACCAATTTTTAACTCAACCAAAATATCATTTAGACAAACATTTTGACAAAGTTACATGAAGATTGGACTTGTACAGTGTTCACAAGTTTTTTTGTTGTTTTTTTTACCTAGTGACCTAATTTTTGACCCAGCATGACCCAGTTTCGAACTCAGTCGAGGTATCAATGTGACAAATGTTCTGCAAAATTTCATGAAGATCAGACAATAAATGTGGAATCTAGAGTGTTCACAAGGCAAAATGTTGACGACATACAACGCACAAAAGGCAATCACAAAAGCTCACCATGAGCATGTTGCACTCAGGTGAGCTCAAAAGTTATGGCACAATTTTAAAGTTTTCAGACGGACGGACAAAAGCAATATATTTAACATTTAACCTTGAAGAATTACCTTGACCTTCACTTTTTCAACCACTCAATATGTGCAGCTTCACAAGATGCACATGCATGCCAACTGGAGCTTTGTCTGTTACCCCCACATACCGCATTGATTGATTGATTATTTTGTATGCTGTCTTCACAAAACAAGATAATACAATTTATGGCGATTTTTTAAGAATCATTATGCCATTATCATTTATAGCCATTTTGACCTTTGAACTCTTGAATTCTTTCACATGACAAGCCTTCCAATGACTTTGAACAAAATTGATGTACAGTCATTTTAAAATCTTACAATGAATGACATATTTATGGCCCAGACAAGATAATTTATTGCCATTTTTGACCTTTGAACTAAACTACGAACTTGACCTTGGAGATATCGACATAATTCTTTCGCGCGACACACCGTCAAATGATGGTGAACAAAAGAGCCAACGATTTTAAAATCGCACAATAAACAACATAGTTATTGCCCAGACAAGCTCAATTATGGCCATTTTTTACCTTTAAACTCAAATTGTGCCCTTGTTCTTGGAAATATCGACGTAATTCTTTCGCCCGACACACTGTTCAATGATGGTGAACAAATGTGCCAAATGATTTTAAAATCTCACAATAAAAAACAAAGCTATGGCCCGGACAAGCATTTGACCTTTGAACTCCCAAGTGTGACCTTGACCTTTGAGATATTGACGTAATTTTTTTTAACGCGACACACCGTTCCATGATGGTGAACAAATGTACCGAGTCATTTAAAATGTAACAATAAATGACATAGCTATGGTCCGTACAAACTTACAGTTTAAAACATACTAAGTGACCCCATGACCTAGTTTTTGACCTGGCATGACCCATATTCAAACTGACCTAGACATTATCTACATACAACTACTGACCAAGTTTGGTGAAGATCGGATGAAATATCGGGACAGACCGACAAACGTGACTCCTATATAGCCCCCATTACCAATTGTAATAGGGGTATAAATATCAAGTTGCTATGTTCAATATTGAAAAAGTTATGGCCATATAAGTTTTCGGCCAGATGGACAGACTGACTGACTGATGGACAGTTCAACTGCTATATGCCACCCTACCAGGGGCATAAACATATTCCACAGTTCAACAATTCTTTTTCCATTTTTGTTTTTTCATAATAATGTTATGGACCCTTGCCCTTATCTGGGCCACTGTTCTTCCGGTAAGTATTTTTAGGGACCCCATTATTTTTGAGCCAGATGGCATTATTTTTTCTCTTAATTCATCTCTAAAAAAGTTCATGAAACATATGTTCTCTTCGCTGGCCCACTTTCGTTTCATTCCTTTTCTTGTCCCTGTCCCTAAAACAAGAATAGATATAAAAAATAAAATAGCAATGAGTATCATGTCAGTGTTTTTTCAGTTTTGGGGGAAAGGGGTCGGGTCCCCTGAGAGGGGGGATAATTCACGCATAAAAGGGGAAATTTCAATTCTAAGCAAGTAACATACAAAATCAAGTTGTAACACCATAATTCACCATACACAGAGCGAAAAACATTATTCCAACTTTTTTTGTCATCAACATGTTATGTTTATGTTCAAAGATCAACATTTTTGGCTTTTCTGTGAATTATTTAAACGAGGTATTGATTAAAATTGAACTACACTTCCAAGAGGGGAAATTTTCAAATATTTTTTGGAAAAATATACACTCTAAGCAGCAAACTCATTTGGTCAGTGACTGTAAGCCGTTTATTTTGTTGACTTTTCTACTGAATTGATCCTTGCACACAAAGTATCAACATAACAAGTCAGTGTTCTGCCGTGGATGCGCCCTTGTGTTATTGTCGCAAAAAACAAATATTTGTCCCCACCCGTTTTCTGTATATGGGTCCGCGGGCGCACATGAATTAGAAATAAAAAACTAATCGATTCAATTTGTAAGTCGGTAAAGTAATCGAGTGAATGTGTAACCAGAACAAACTATTTCATTGTACATAACTCATTTCGCAGCCAATGGTTAATTTATTTAATATTAACACTCTATTTCATTGGTAAGTTGAGATTATAACAACCAATCAGATATCAAGGAAATTTCCGAAACTATCAAAATGGCTTAAAGTGACAGGCCAGAGAAAAAAAATCCATTTATTTTTTTTCCTCCGGCAAGTAAAATTAGAAAATGGGAAGACTCTGTTGGGTTGTTAACCCAACAGAGTCTTCCCAAGTCCCTACATTGTTTAGCAATTACGAAAAAGTCTGCCCTTAAACGTACATTACAAGAAAATTGGCTTCAAAAATGTCCTTGGTC